>NW_019214374.1:0-5690 GCF_002532875.2 Varroa jacobsoni | reverse complement strand
CTTTATAGGTTAACTTAACGTGGAATCTGAGCGCTAAAATGACGATTCATTAAGAATTAGCCGTTACGAATTAGCTGCTAAAGAAATGAGTGCGTGTACTCAGTTGCTTCGGAAAAAAGATAAAAGACTTTAACAAAATAAGAAACTTCAACAGATGTCAGAAAATACGATCTTCCAAATTATAGACAACTTAAAATAGCTTTGGTCTCGTTCAAAAATGCACTAGTCCCTTGCTCACGCCTTATATAAATTATTACTTTCAAAACCAAGTTTTATTATTTGGTATTGCTTATATAACCTGTGGTCTCCTACGGAAATGTTTATTTATAAATGCTTTTTGATAGACTAGTATATTAGGTTTTATTTGACTACCAAACTAAATTGCACAAATATAATGACAATAAATCGCAAAATTAATTCCATTGTAAGCAGCAAATAGCAATAAAAGCATTTTGAAATATCTATTACTATTTACTTACCGAAGTGACCCCAGTACGATGCTAGGACGCTTTAGAAAGCAACGACCGACAAACTAACTATCACCTCAATAATCAAAATCGCTAACGAAATGAAAAATCGTTCTTGATAACACGGTACAACGTCCCTGCTAAGGTAATTCCCTTCGCTACTAATCTGAATTACCGTTTGCCCTAATCTTTTTGATTATGATGCATGACTAGCTAAATGGCGAATCGTGTCGAATAACGATATAAGATGAACAGGGTACTTCTAGTCTAAAACGATTCTCCGATTTCTCTTCCATTTATCTTCCGGTGTCACTTTATCAGGCTGGTCAGCATGGACTGCTCCGTTTTGTATAGGGCATAAATGATCAGAGCATTCATCAAGTTTACGCTTAAATAGGTATAGCAAAGAGTACGCAACCAAAATTTTTGAGCCCCATAATAATGAAGCTACAATAATGAATTCTAAAATGTTCAATCTGATTAAAACATCGACGAATAAAAATGCCAGCGAATGAGAGCTCGGATACTATACACCTACTGAGTCAGATGTGACTGACGTAATCCAAGTAACCCTCAGTTATAAATTTAAAATTATGCGCCCTGAATTGTAGGCGTACTACCCTCGTTAATTAGAATAAAAAATAAAAATTAAATAGAGCAGCTGTTTATTCAAACTGCCTTCTGTGTAGTTCACTGAGGATGTTTGTAATAGTTATCAATTGGCTTTCCGAATATAAGACCGACTTTTGCCGACATGTTAATGTTCTAGGCTCTGCTATTAGACCATTACATTAGAAGGTGACTATAAGGGTCAAGAAAAAATATCTTCGAGGATGCTTTACCGTTAGGGTCATAGTTTAAGGGTCCGAACGACAATGGTCTATTGACAATTAATTCGTTGCTATGAAACAAGGATATATAGTGCAAGCAGAAACGACTCAGTTCAATCGATGATACATATAAGAATATATGTTAGCTTTCTTAACAAAAATATATATTTTGTAATCTGTATAGGTAGGTACCGCGTTGTATGTTCAAGTATTTATTGATCGCCTAGTGGAATCTAACTACTCCTTTTGATATCTGTTTTATCTTGGCTAAAGCGATTTTCTGTCGTGATATCTTCCTGCGAAGCGTTCATGAGGTAAATCGTACGTAATAAGTTAATAAAAAAAAAAGTACAAATCAAACATCCGTCTACGTTCCGCTTCGAAGTATAACACACTATGATCATCAATAGCTTCCATGTGCGGTATTTGTGCCACGAGTAACTGATGCAATGTTGTTATTTATAAAAATTCACGACGTTGACTTTGTTTCAAAGCCAAGCCAATGTTTCCTAAACACTACATATTCAGAGTATATGTATCAGAGTAAAAGTAACTTATTTTTAGGTCATATCTAATGCAACTATTTTTAACATTGAATTCGTCTAATCTGGGTGGCGGCCTTGAACATTCAACAGTTAAATCTTAGTAAGGAGATTTCAAAATCTCAAGGCATGTTGGCTTCCCTTGATGTTGCCGAGAACGCTTAGAAACAATATTACTTGCCCAACAGCGCATGCTTTGCACAGAAACAGTTGGGGATCGTTCTGCCAGAACTAACGCTATTAGATCCCCACAGTCCAACAACAATGTTCAAATTAATAACTAATTGTTGCGAGCTGGTGATGAAAAGCACAGTCATTTAAAGAATATATATATATTACAGTTGTTCGATTCCGCAACTAATCTTTCGGTACTCCTGTTACCTGAAATTATTTAAACAGCTTTATGTCACAACTGATGTGTTCTGAAAGTGACGGAAATCGGGCTTTTTCATATTTACTTAACTAGTCTATTCATAACGATTGCGACGACGTTTCGCACTATCTCACAGGGGGGTTTACAGGCCACTTGACCTGTTCGGGTTATGTGTGACTGTTATCACTTATTGAGCATCATCATTGTTGGCCAAAGTTTTCATGAAGTTGAGAAAAGTCTGCCGCACTTTTGCATTTATCCACGTTCTCGCGGCTCTCAACTCTACCTTAGCTCTTGTAGGGACGAATTTTCACAAAAGGAGCTCAGCACGACGAACAATAAATCAACCTGTTGACCCACTTAGTGGGCGTATCCAATGAATGTTGAGAAGAACTGTTTAGCTGTCAATTTTCTCTAACTGTTATCGCTCTCGACTAATGTCATAACCGTACGTACATACCTTTGAACTTTGAGCGGATGTTGGCAAGTTCCTTATTGATTCGTTTGATTTCCGCCTCTTTTGATTTGGAGTTTCGGATATCTGAGATGAACACCGAGAGGCCGCGCATCGCATCACCGCTGTTTCGAATCTTCGCCATCTCCGCTACTGGATGGCGATTGGCTGTTTCTCTTTGAGTGTCCCTGCGATCTGTTTTCTTCTCTTTTCCGTTGCAAGATGTCCAGCTGTGGCGTTTTTTGATCCAAAGAACACTGGCAATCAACAAGCTAACAACGAATCTATCAAGTGGTCCGTGCGACAACTGATGTTGCTTGTTCCTAACTGGTTGACTGACTGGCTGACACCTCACCTAGGTCCATCAGTGGCAGCACCGCCACCCAGCGACCGTCGTCGTCGTCGTCGGCTGTCTGTCTGCACGTCCGTCCGTACGTTCGTTGATCCGTTCGATTGGACCTGACCGAATTAATGACAACAACAAAAGATTGCTCCAAAGGCACGGAAAGGTAGTAGGAGGAGGCAAAAAATGCCCCGCCGAGCGCTCGATTGTTGCTAACCTGCTGTATGCATTCGCATTCACATTCACATAAATAGACACAGCGTCGCACTGCGAGCGACAGGCCGGCACTCGCAACAGCTGCAGTAGGCACTCAGGAAAGGTCAGCCCTAAACAATCACTCACTGGTGTACCATCTGAACGACGACAGGCAGCAACGGGAGCGGAGGGTAAAACAGGCTGGCAAGCAAACAAAACGAGTGCACACCGCGACACATAGCAACGCGAACTCGATTGCTTCTGCTGCAGGCGTTAGACGACTGGCAGTAGCAGCAGCAGCAGCAGCCGTAACAGCGGCGCCAAGCGTTCGAGCGCAGCTTTCAATAGCATAATAGTGTTACACACAGATCAGCAGCAGTGACAACAATAGCACTCGCAATAGCAGCAGCAGCAGCAGCAGACAGGTGTCAAGATGGCGAACCTCGGAACAACGTAGGAGCTGACGATACCGAGTTGCAGCCGACGTCAATAGAACATAAAGACAGATATGCATGCGTAATTGGCGTTTTCGGCGTTCGTTGTCGCAAGAGCGCGCCATTTTCAAATTGAGTTATGGGCTCGCGGCTGAAGTTATCCGTTTCATTTAACTAATGATACTAGCAGAAGAAAGAAAATAGCAGCGCACGCCTTTAATTTAACGTCGCAGAAGAGATTCAACTATCGTTCACAATAGTTTTCAATGAAGATAGGAGAATATATTATGATGTGAAAAAGACATTCTAGGACTAAATGTCATCTCTTATATCGAAATTGAGACTAAAAATACATGGCAAGTGTTACATTTGTGTTTCGAGCAAAGCCCAGATCAGTAAATATTACAACTACTACTGTTATATTATAACGCAGTTTATTCTTGCCCTCATAAGTTGATATCAATCTAAAATTGACATCAGTTTGTAAGCACAATAGGCATGAGCCAACAGAACTTGCAAATTCAACTTATTATTAGCAAAACATAAACTAATAAAAATACTTGTTGTGCAATATGCATGTCAAATTCACAGCCGATAATACACAGACCACTGTTTGTAATAATAATAATAAATTATTATTATTACTTTACGTTATTATTCATTTTTATTTAATCTATCTTCGATTCAAAAACCCAAAAATAGAATTAGAAAAAACAAATAGATATTTTTGTTGCATCAAGCTGATAACAAAGATTTGGAGTAATCTGCTAATTAAAATAGTATTAAATTTTTGTCCATGCTTTAAACTTATATAAATTATTTAAAATATTTACCCTCGTACTTGGTATATATATATATTAGGCTGTTACAGGCAAATGCATTAGGCTTTAAAACTGAGTAACTTTTGATTGGGCTAGAATGATGATTTTTTAAAAATATATTAGAATTACTTTTCGCTAATTATTTTTGAGCACATTTATCCCTACGCTATGGCGGACAGCCATATAACCTCCATTCGCATTCTCATTTGTAAATTTTTTATTTGTAGCTTCTCGGAGTAAATAAATAGAAAGATATGCTTGATTACGGAGTTTGCCATGTCTTTTTTTGGAGAACCCCGTAATCACACGCACTTAGATGTTAGATTTTCCTTTTCTCGGCTCAGGAGGCAATTATGGCAGGATGATAAAGTCTGACATTGTCCTCAAGTAGCCAGCCTGTACGCTTTCGATCGCCACTCCAACGATCCATGAATCTCTCGAGGAACTTAAAGTAGCGAGTTGCATCCACTGTTCGATTTTTTTGCGAGTATCTCAGATTAACAGATGCCTCTGATGTCCATTCCAATTACTGTCATGAGTTTACATTCGAATCTAGTAGGCATTTACCCCAACTCGATCTCTCTTTAGGGCGATGCTATACTCCTACCTGGTCCTTGCTGGGCCGACGGTAGAGATTGAAGCCTGCTTCGTCTATGGTGACCGTATGCTCTGGCAGATCGAATTTTCGCAAACTGTACGTGAAATATATCATGCATATTTTTTGCGGATCTTTTACTCATTTTCCGCATATTCAGTATTTGGCTTATAATTCTGTAGAACATTGCGTGTGAAGTGTCAATTTTAACCAACAGAGCCCTTAGACTTCGAGTTCTGCTCTCGTGAAAAGCCTCCTTGAATGCGGCAACGCATTCTTGTCGTTTGGATCCCGATATTTGGTCACCTCTTCCGCTCGTTTTCAACAGTCCAATCTCCGTTCTTAAAACATCTCCAGCATTCGTGTACTGTGTTTTCATTCGAGGCACTTTTGCCTAATGTTTGTATCGAGTTTCGATCAATTTCCACTGTGGCAACAAAAGTTTGACCAATCAATATTGATTTTCGGGTTTTTTTCTTCCGGTTTTATTTCTTTTAGAGTAAATTTAGATGGTCACTCGTAGGTTTCTAAAAGACCGGGTTTTTACCATTCAAGTTTCATTTGCTATTACCGTGTAGCTCAAAAGGTTATTCAATATATTATACCATTTGCTGAATTCACTTGGAACACATGTAT
>NW_019214373.1:21240-72848 GCF_002532875.2 Varroa jacobsoni | reverse complement strand
ATACATGTTCTTTACTATCTAACGATCTGGTAGACCTAAAGCTTGAAGTCTGTCATTTTGGTACCCATTGACAGTTTGTGGCAGCCATCTTCGTTCTTTCAGAGAACAAGCAATTTTGCCTCCGCCCGACCAGGATATATACATATCTAAAACATGTGATGAGCACCTCACAATGGCGTATCTATTATACAAGTGGGGCTTCTCAAGAAAAGAATCATGGCACGCGTTTATACAGCGTTGCTACTGTGGCTGCTATTTGGCAGAAATAAATAAGCGTTGTCATCCATTCTGGGCGACGAGGATGGTTTGGAAAATGGTATCTGGTCGCTAGAATTCTAAAATGTATAGCAGCCATTTTCTCCCGATTTGGTTGTCGCCCAGAACAGAAAACTTGTATGGCCAATCAAATGGTGACAAGCTGAAAAGTGTTCTTCGTGCACTGCGCCTAAAAGAAAGTTCTCCATTTTCCATCTCTGATCGGACAAGATAGGTTCGTTGCACCATTAGTTATCTACTATATAGTTAGGCTTACCGTCCTACTATATCTTGCTACTTTGCAGGCCCACACTGCTCGCTGACGTTAGCCACTGCTGGCCGCTACAGTGCCAGATGAAACTAAGGTTGTCTGTACCTTTTTTAGGACTTGCTAGGAAAATTCAAGAATAATAAGTAAAGAAAATAAGTTTGTGCCTTAAAACAAACCAAATTATTATACCTGTAAACTTTACGCAGATTTGTCTTTTTGCTTAGCTGATAAAGTCATCATACAGAACAGTCAGTTTAAGGAGGCGCGTTCCATGGTTTCCGACTATTGTCATTTCGGACACAGATTGCGAAACGAAGAGTTGCTGAGAGAGTTGCAGTGAAAAAGCGTAGAGAAAGTTTGTTCTCGGCACAAATGGTTATTATAGAAAAAAAAGTCTTTTATACGGACTAAAGAGGGCGAAGGGTAAGAGATGGCCTAGTAAAACGTAAGTGTACAATTAGGAAAAAGCAAATTTATAGTTAGACAAAAAACGACCTTACATTTAAGCAAAAAGGGGCTTACAGCTTTTCAAGAGTTAACATGTTTCTTTCAACATTTTTCTAGCCGAAGATTTTCATCTTACACAATTTGAAGCCCACTTTTGCTCCTATTATATTGCGAATGAGCTGCAAGTTCCATCTGTGCTCAACACATCCACTTAGGCTTATGCTGTACAAAATATATGCTTCCAGATGAAAAATCTGAGACTCTTTACTTGATCTATCCTCCAATGTCGTACCGATGTTACGCTGCAAGTTATAAAGATTATGCTATAGCTTCATAATGGGAGTTCGTGCGAGCAATTAGTTTAAACCGATGACCATGTTGTGTCCTATAATGTTTTTGCAGAGAGTAAGCATAGAACATTTGAAACCATAAAAAGTATGAATCTCCACTTTATCTGGGTAAATTCACTATAACATTTTACATATGGGACTACTCAAATCTTTATTTCCACTAAAATAACAACGATACACGATATGAATTCCCGTATCTCATCTTTTATATTACTAAACTTATATCATATTACTTCTAAGTGTATATTTTTCGTGCATCGTAAACTAACCAAGCAACGAATAATCTATCTAAGTTTAACTTACAAACCATCTAAAAAGGAATACATAACATTCGATATGTTCCATTTATTAGGTCGGATGCATTTCGTAATCTGCCGTATGGAGCAAGTACTATCTAGTTGTCAATGACAACAGCACAACAGGACTTCAACAGCCAACCCAGCCCAACTGTACGACTAGAACTGGGTTGAATTCAAAAGGCCAAATCACCGCCAAGCGACGATACTGTTAAAGAACCGCCGATAAAAAAAGCAGTGGCACCAATCCATACAACTGGACTACAGCCAACAAATTCTGCCGTTTAGCGGAAGAGGCCGCAGGCTCTTGCAGGAATCACGACTCGAAGACTGGTTTCGGTACACGCCATTTTGAATTACCACAACAACTTGCGAGGACGACCACACAGCTTGCAGCTAGGCCGGACATTGGGGAGACGTTAAAAATTAGTGACGTGCGACGTCGGGCTAAGCCTAGTGTAAAATAACGCCATTGTCTTACATGGCCAGAGATTGAGTCTCAGAGCAGCATGTATTCGGCCGATTGACTCAGAATCAGTCGGCGGAGAAACTTGTCAATGGGCTCAAACAGTTGTCCTTTCATTCGGCCTCTCCCGCGATCATTGCTGATGACTTCAACGCCCGCCTGAACCGACCGCTTTAACGCACCATGATCCTTCTAGTTACTTGTTGCTGGGTGATCAATCTCATTTCGACACCCTCTTCCTTAGGATACGCAGGAAATTCGGTTATATATAAATATATATTGATATATCTGCGACGAATTTAACAAGGGATAGGATGGAGCTTCAGGTTGACAGTCATTCTCTGTCAGATGATGCAAGCATTTGGGCGCGTATATCGATAGCGATAAATTTCACTATCCAAGTTCCATCTGCGCGAACTGTCAAAAATCCAATCAAGTCAAAAAAAAAGTTCCGTCACAGTGCCTAGTAGACAAGCTCCTGAAACGTATCCAATACGATTTGCTCGTATTCGACGTAGTGAACGCTGAAGCTTAGGCGTAACATCGTGTTGGAATTCTGTAATTTTCAGTACAGCCTTTCTATCCCCCCTTCCGGAAACATAGGCTGCGGTATAACTAAACTTGCAGCCTTGCCCAACCTGAAGCCCAGATGGCCTTCAAGTTTACAGCCGAGGTACAGCCCGAGTTATTAGCCTCTCTTAGCCTCCGTTTATAGGCTGATCTGTCAAAAAACGTATACGTCACAAAGGCAACAATACCTTGGACGACTGTGGACCCGTTTGAATATTAATACTAAACATCAGCCATACAAGTAGCTTACGAATCACGGTAGCGCGGCTTGCCCGATCAGCTAGCCCGTTGGCCCATATAAATCACCTCAACGAAAATGTTTTCGATACCATGCGCGGCGTCGTTTTTAACCGCCACGTGAGAGGAGGAGATCTCAGTACACTCGATGTCCTTCAACAAGACTTCTCAGAACGACAACTTATGTAAAATTCTTGGCAGCTTACGTAATAAGAGAGTTACGGGACCAGATCGAATCTAAAGAGAGCATCTCAAATGCGCCGTCGTTCTGGCGCAGTGCCGAACGGTACTAGTTAATGAACGTGTACATACCGATAGCCCCCACCCCGGTAAAGATGTTACTCTGCTAGTCGTTTCTAAAGGAAAGATCGGCCCAATCCTCACAGCGGAGAAGCTGCTTTCCCATATGTTGGCGAAGAGACCGAACAGTTATTTAAAAGGTGTATACGCCATCCTAACGGTTCCGAAGAAGATGCTCTACAGAAAGAGCGCACTAGATCCTGATGGACGACTTGAAGGGATCACTGGTCACGCGCCATAACCCGCGGTATACAGTATTTGTTGACTCCATGACAGGGTCTAGTCGGCGCCTGGGAATAAAGTTTTCTGAGGCTAAAAGAGACGGGTGTAATGAATCTGCTCGATCTACTCGTTGCTATACTATAACAAAACAGAATAGCTATCAATAATGAAATAGCTGAACTTTTAACTTTCACACAGACAACTGGTCTGACGCCGGAAGACAACATAAGTCGATTCTTATTTTCCATTTTGCTAAAGGCGTTCCCTGATCAAGTAAATGTGCCTGGAACGCTAGTCGAAGTTCTCTTGGGTGCGGTCGACTTACTTATATACAGGTCGAACAAGACTCAAGTGCAACAAGCACCAGTCCGGCTTCACATGGCAGTACATATTAACCTTACCAAGGTGGAAGCGATGGAGTCTAAACAGAAAGGCAGGTCAGCAGCCACTGATATCTTGTACCTCTTCAGATTGGCTACTGATTGTGTAAACCGATTTCTGTGCTTGGAATTGCTCCTTTCTGCAATTGACAGAAGTCTCGCTGCACATGTTACCGAAAGATACGCCTAGGCAATCATAATTGGTCGTATAAGTTCAATTCACTTCATCGCTTATCCCTCGCAGCCGCTCGCAGCTTGTTCAATTTCAAGATAGTTTCGCAAGGATCGCAAGTACTTTGTGGGCTACGCGTCATTTGAAAAGGTCTTGGACTGAAAAACCTCAAACAATTAAATCGCATCAAAATTTCTCCTCAAAGAGTATTGGTGTTACACGTAGTGACGTGAAATTGGCTCGCGTATCTTCCAGCCGACTCATTGCCACTGCCAAAGGATCCATATCGCCATTTTGACGCTTCACGACGAACTCTAGGAACTGGGGGCAGAAATTAGCAAAGCTTAGTAGGGATTTGTCTGCGTCGGGTGCGATGAAAAACAACGAATGGAAAGGGACCACGCTACTAAGCTAACATATGTCGTCACTCACTTTATTGTGCGTGGATTCCACCATAGACTTCAAAGGAAAGGACTTCATAGGATTCCAACAGGTAACACAGGTAGCCTTTCCAAATGGGAGAAAATTGTTATAGATCTCATGCCACTCGTTGTCCTCTAGTACCATACTTACGATATTTAACTTATCCTTTAAATTAGTTTCATAAATTGAACAAGACTTGTATAGCACGTTTGACCCAAAGTGCCTTGAGTGGTCCTACGAACACTTTCTGGTAAATGGATTTTGTTTTGTTGACCTGTATTTATGAAGTTTTTGACAACTACCAGAAAGGAGAATAAATAAAATGCAACTTATCCCACCTGATTCCACTTAACAGAATGTTTGAAATAACAATAGTACTAGAAAAAAATAATAGTGTCACCTTATTCAATCAGTGCTTCCTCTTCCCTTTGCTTTCTTTGTATCGAACCAGCGATCTTGTATATTGTAACGAATGATCGTCAAAATCGAACACCGCCCGAAATGTTATCCTTTTCCTTTTTTTTTTCTCGTGCAAACGCTATGTGACTCGTTGTCCGTTTCGTTCGAATTATCGAAAGAGAAACTATCCTCTGGTGGCAGCCTTAAACTTTCCCCTGGTCTTAGTCTATAGGACGTCGTAAAAAGGGCAGTTTGTTCAAGAGGCCCAATCCGCTTCGTGTGACAGTTCCCGTTCACTTCAGCACGATCGAGGGGTCGTCCGATCCTCAGAGCAGTGCTGTACAGAAGAGGCTCCGTTATCCGTAAAGCTCGGCAATTTTATGATAGCCGTCCCGTTCCGTCCCGTCCCATCTCATCTGTTCGGCGTATTTATTATGCGAACGGACGACCGCTTTTCGATTCCTCGTCCCTCTTATTTTGTAACGTAGTAGAACGTTCTGGACGTTTCGTTTGGATTTAACGCTCTCAAACCGTACCGAAGGTTCTGCGGCGGGTAACATATTGTGTGCTTATACCGATGATCTTCCCAATCTCTCGATTGATACATAATATTTTGAATGTCAACTAATGTCAGGGTATTTTCGATATATAAATATATACACATACTGCATACCTGGATTGAAGTTCTCAATATGTTAGTGTGAGTGGATTGAGATAATGTATAAACAGGCCCAGAGGAATTAAATACAAAGCTATAATGCTACAAATAGTAGTGTATTAAAATATTTTCTGTTGAAATTAATGAACTTTGTGTATCGTTGACGAGAAGCAATAACCAAGCAGCAAATCAGCATCCAAATTACTTGTTGTATTTGTTGAATTCAATTATCATTAGAGAAATGTTACCTTTTTAGTTAGATACCGCTAGTATTTTCACTGTAAACTTCACTGTTAAATTGATCAAGTTCATTTACTGTAGTAAAGGCCAGGGGCGCACAGCGGGGCGTTGTGGATAGCCCATACTCATGGGTACCAATTTGTTTGTAATAACAAAGCTTTAAGTAATACGTTTGAATTTGACAATACGCCTGGTGTTTACCCTCGACAACGTGGGCCTCATCCAACAGCCTGAACCATAAAATAGCGCCAATTACAGAAAACAGGTAACCCACTTTTCTACCCGATAACCCTTTGGAAACAGAATTTTTTCCGAGGTAGACACGTATTATATTGACCCTATAGATCAAAGTACGCGAGTGTACAGGGCTGCAATCGCGATAACGATTATTCCACGCGCGCTAAAAACTTTCGCTGGCGACCATCGATCGAGCTAATCCTATCCAGCTTTTTGAACGAAACCTTGGTGTCGCCCCAATCGGTTCGCCCAAGTGTGAACACTTTGCACGAAATGCAGTTAGAAGGAATCGCTTGAACAATGTTAAACCCAGTATTTTCCGTAACAAGTAACACACCTTTCTCAAGGCTGAGATGACGAAAAATTAGGATCTTCTCATGTCCTTGAGCTAATACAAAGTATAAGATCGAGGTCCTGCAAAGCTTCTGGGTACACATATATTCGGTGTTTTCTGTTTGCTAAACATACGAGATTCTTTTATTGACGGACTCGCGCAACAAGTCGTAGAGATCCTTTCCATGGGTTTTTTTAACATTTATATACATAATTCTATATGATTGAATTTTGCATAAACACGATGTCGTATAATGCATTCATAATTGGCCTAGTTTGCTGCATTCTGGTCGCCGGTTCGTATTTGAGTATACAACATTCATATGTAATACATATCTTTTTTTTTTGGGTGTGTTAAAGCATTGTCGACGGGAGTGGATGCGCACATTGTATATAAATGTATGCACATGCACCTTGAACTAGATGCACGTAGCCTGTACATGTATGTAGCCAACCGCACACTGCATTACCATTGTAAGCCATTGACCAGGCTGAGAAAGGAAGAGTTGAAGATAGCTGTCCTATTGCTAGCCCTATGCTATTGCAAGCGCCGATGTCGACGCACCGGCAATGATGAAAAAAGTTAAATCTGTAGTTTCAGTGGCAGCAACAGCGCCGGAATCAGCTAAACCATACGTGTTACTGTGTACACGGGTTATACGTTTAGGTGTCCGCTCATGTGCCCCAATGGGTCAGAGCCACTACTGGCCGCTGAAAATAACAGGAGTTTTCGGGTGATGGAAACCATGTCATCGAGTGCGAAGTGGCAAAAGGACCAAGAGAGATACAGCTGTTGTCATACAACGGCAGCAGATGTCAACGGTGGGTCCAACGAGACCGGGCTGCTACCGCTTCCCTTCACTTGGTTGCCACCTGCATCACAAATGATGGCACAGCTTGCGCTTTGCAGTAGCATTGGTACTAGTGCTCGCTATATTGACGGTGAGGGAATGGGTCGACGTATGGGAGGGTGGCAGGTGTCCCCTTTCCGGCTCCGGGAAGAGACGGCAAAGGAAGAACATCGATATCTGCTTCTTTGTTGTCCGCTTCATTGCAACTGCAATGCTGGTGGCGGCAATGATTGCCGACGTGTGCATCATAGTAGTGCATCACGCCACTGGCCGTTGAGTGGCGTTGCTGTTGCTGCTACCGGCGCGCCCCGTACTTAGCTATTCAGGAAAAGCCGACGCTCGAGTGCCTGTACCTTTTTCCGCGTGAAATTGAAGCAGAGTCATAGCTGCTTGACTTTTTTTGCAAGGGAGAACGGAAGAGGAGTTGTTCGTTTCTACAATTTCATCGTCACCATTGTGCGGCCCTCTGCTGATTTCGAACCACTGCTTGCTCTGATCGACCCTTAACATCCTCCGGAGGACGATCTGACAAACTAAGCTACAGCGCTCTATATTCACGACAATTAGAAAAGGAAAGGTTTATGGAAAGCAAGCCAGCAGCAACAGCGTAAATAGAGCAAAGGTGCTAATCCTGTGCATGGTCCTGACAAGGGTCAATTGTAGGGTCTATTTTGCCTTAAGCTGACGCAACACTATGCCATGAATGACCGGGGCACGATAGGTTTATAAGGAAACGAATCACGCATACTTCGCTAACGAAGTACTGTGCTTTCAAGTAACCCTTGAGTAAAATATGCTGATCTAATGTATGCCTTAACGGATTCAAAAAAAAAAAACGAATGGGGTTGTTTGGCATATTTTTTCGTACTTTCTGTAGGCTCATCCCGACAGCCAGAAAGTCTGAATTGATCGAAAATAACAGGTCTAGATTTCATATACAGGTGTTTTATTCGCTAACAAGATACTCGCCTAACGTCATTTTCTAAGAACGCTTTGTCCAGCTTTGCCACGCACTAAGTTGTTCATGAGTCATCCCGCATACGGCCGAAAAGGTTCAGTTGTCTGAGAAATGTATTTGTACTATGACAATGATTGCTTTAATCATTTGCGTCTTTTACAAATCGGTTCGATCTACATTGGGTCTCCAATCAACAATAACGAAGTATCGTTGCTGCTTCAAATAACGAAAACCGGTTACTTTTTACTCTGCTGTTCAATAGTGAGCTTGAGGCAAACCTAACGCAAAAACAAAACGTGATTTTACGAATTTTTGTCGTTAAACAAGCTAGTTACTGCTTTGCTATCAAAGTAATGAACTATCATAGGAATCATTGGGTCCTCGAATAATCTTTGATGTCTAAAACTGCATAAGGATGATGCATTTAACAATTTCACAATGTTCTATTTAGGTTTCTCTTTCAACTATTGCAAGTTCGATAGATGCCTTCTACTTAGTCTAAAGCTCCATTGAGAGGTTCTGTAAAGTAGCATTTGTTTTCCAATTAACCGAATTCAGTTCACACAGGCCAACGATCTGTATGGTACTTAGAGAGCCAGTAGTAATTTTTTTATAGTGCATAATAATACCCTGAATCTGCAGCGATATCTGCCTAAGCGCAACGTCCGTATTGTGACTCAGAGATTGTTCGTGACCTTACACAGATACTTGAAGCAGGTGATATCGGCAAAATCGAAAAATTATAAATCATTATGTAATAGTTAAGTATAGTGTAGCCTCTTTACTTCACGAAATTCTCGGCTTAGTAATATGGTAGTGACCAATGGGCATATTAATTGTGCGGGTACGATGATATGCTGATCGATATAACTCGCAAACTCCAAATCGGTATTGCCGTATTAGCACCGCTAGACAGACAACTTTTTCTCATTATTTGTTAAATTGCCAATAAAATATTATTGGACTAATATTAAAACGTTTCAAAATTGGTCGAAGTAAGCGGAGCGAGGAGTAATTTTGCGACTTTCCAATCCTCTTTCTTTGGCTATTTAGAAATACGCGATCAGTTAGGGGTGACCGCTCTTCTAATAGTTCGGGTTCGCAAATAGTTCCAAAAGTCCATAGACGCTCCAGGGGACAAGTCAGGCAGGAACACACAACTCTTGGCCCACCGACATGACAGCGGCTGTTCTGTGCATTGAAGTCCAATGACGCGATGCTGCTTTAAGAAGGCTTCCCTGTGGGCGGGCTTCACATTGAAGGAAGTCGCCTTGGAAGCCGTTCCGCCGTCATGTGGCATTCGATATTGGCATCTTCTTACCCCTTTGACCTACCTCTAGCCCATGCCAGCCTGCTGCAAAGGAAAGCTATGTGTCTTCCGCTTATTGAAAGTTATATTGGAAAGCCGTTCTAAGCGAGCCCACAACGTTCACGCAGTGAGCCGCAGTGCGAAGAAAGCAACATTCCGGCACTTTCAGTTGGCGTTCTAGGCTGCTTTACGCCTGATGATTACACGACAAGCAGCTTCCAGTTCTGCATTGAAGTGTTCGTGCAGAAAGGCATTTTCAAAGGAAAATTGAGCATGCATGTACGTTATCGGCTCGGTGTGATCTGTGCTAGTCAACTATTCTGAATAAGAAAGGCTCTGTCACTTGTAGGTTCACCACGAAACGTAAAGCCATTATTAAGGCTCTCTCAATTAATATGCTGATGTACTAATACAACATCAGAGATCAAAAGATCTGCGTGTAAGCCCGGACTAGCGTACAGATCTCCTTTGTATCCACTTGCTCGAAATCCGTGTAAAAAATTCTATAAAATTCGATAAAAGAGACAGACCCCCGGTGTGGAAACGATTTGCATTTAAATGAACTAGGACACGTGATAAAAAAAAAAAAGCGTATTAAATATAGGAAAAACCTGTGCCGATTCATCTTATATCGATAGAGTAGACTATGGTAGAATTTGCGTAACGTGCTTGATGCTTATTCGCGCAAAGGAAATCTTTCCTTTGTCGGATCTTTTTTCCGAACCTTTAACGCACCACCTAACTAGATTAGAAAAGCTGGTAACAGTGGAAAGAGCTACAGCAAACGCAAAAAAAGAAGTAGCAAAGGATTCCCATTTGCTCCGAATTGTTAGGGGACGGGGCATTACTGGATGCTCCTTCCGCCTTAGTCGCCACTGCTTCAATCGTTGTTGCCGTCGTAACGGATGAGGGTGAAACTGTAAATGAAGTGTTCGTCCATGTTTTCCCGACGCTCATACTGCCTCGTAGCCGCGCTTTGTCGTCGCCTTCCTTACTCAATGAAACCGGCCCACTGCTACAAAACTAAAACCTGCGCGTCAGCAATGTCTTCGCTCTCAATCTCCTTCCGCTGTTGTGTCAAAAGAGTATCATTATCTTCCTTTGTTTGGCCCTGGGGGGACAGGTTCACCAGTGCTATCGTCTGCACAAAACAAATGGCGTTGGCTTCTGCTTCTGTTGTCGCTATTCTCGGAACATAACGGTCGCCGCATAATAAAGGAGAGAATGGGCTGAAGCTATGGATTTGTTAACTTAGCCCCCTCAACTGCCTCGCCGGAACCGCCCTGCCGACAACTATGTTTTCGGGTCTGAGACGCAGCTTTCTACGTCAGCTATTTCTGAACGGCGTAGCTAAAACGATGACACGAAGCACCAGTTAACCAAATATAGTGAAATGGGCTCGTCTCGTTTCCGGTGTAACAGATGATAATTTAGCCTACCATTACGATTCTTGTTTGTGTAGTACTTGGTAAATTCAAGCGTAACATAGACGTTGGGTTTACTGTTTGGACAAATAGTTGCTATTAGAAACTCATCCTAGAAGGAATCCAATAGCCGTTATTCGTCGGTATGTGAGAACAGCTTACCGAATACGCACGAACGTGCACCGCAAAGCAACAAATACGTACATAGAAGCTTACGTGTACTATATGATATCTGCCATACCTCGAAAATGCCACTTCGACGATGTGGCGTGCGAATAGTATAGTAATTGACTTCTATTTCTAGGAAGGCAGATTTCTAGGAATAGTTAAACGTTAAAAGCTATGTCTAGGACCGGCTAGTGAAAAGTGAGCTACGAAAACATTACGTTAAACATTATGCTGGATATCACAGATGGGCTCATTTACTGAGATAATATCATCTTCGTCAGAAACCCTTCTTAGTCATTAGCCAAAAAAATTGCTCGAACTCAGACTTTCAACGGGAAGTGTATTGCGAAATAGGGAATGTAACATCGCCTGTAAGTCTTGGTTGCAACGATGATAGCTAAGTAAATACTACTATTTGTAGTCTATTTTCAAATTCAATCAGGTAAAAATTTCTAAAATTTTTAAAATAGACGTCAAGATTCCGGCTGCCACCGATGAGGTAGAAACTTGGAACGTTTATGATTCTGCCACTGTAGCTCAGACAATCAAGTAAGATGAACTGTACTCACTGCGTTGCCGAGTATCAATTCTATTATTAGCAGCAGAACGAGAAAAAACAAGCCTAAAACATGCATCGTGCTTCGATAGAGCTTTTGAAGCACATAGTTCGATGGTGCGCTCCAGCACCTTCGAACGGACGGTCTATTGAAGTCTGAATATGGCAATTCCGCCTAGAACGCTCAAAGGATGGCTAGCGTTCAATCGTGCATTATTGCGCTGTTCTTCCTTTGCATACTGCGTAGTCACACAATGGCATGCCTCTTAGCTCACGTCGTTAATTAAATCTTGAAAGCCAAATTTGGCGGCTCTTGCCGGGGCTTGTACGTCATAAGAGCCCCATAGTTGGTCGACGGCTGTATTAGCTGTATATTATGCATGCAATGGTAACAAGTTCGATTGATTTTCATTTGATTGAGCTATTAACCTTCGAATGAGTGGCAAAAAATATCATCAGACAATATTGCCAAAGAGAACTACCTGCATTTCGGCTATCCAATAACTTGGATTTCGTGCAGTTGTATGTACATGGCAAGGAATTATCTGTGCAAAATAGTTATATTCTAGATGTTTATTGACACCACAACGATCTGCTTAGACCAGACAACTATTCTAAACTTATATCCAGAAGTAGTCGGTTCTGGTACGGACAACACGGAGTGTCTCGGCTTCGGCGCCTGCTGGCTTTCCTGGATACCCACAAGGCAGACAGACGGTCTGTAGCCCCCTGTAAAAAGCTTAGAAGATGGATACTGAAAGCGTCTAGAAGCCGCAACTGAAGACGAAAGGCTCAAAATAAAACTCAAGGTGACCTGCCGAAGCGAAATAAGAAACGAGATCACTTTGCTACTTCTTTTTAGGAGCGGTCTATGGCTTTCCTGTAAAGCGCCCCCTTAACAACGTTAAGGTCGAACAGGAAGGGGATCAATAGCATTAATGAGCACCTCATGCTAACGGACGAGCGAGCCAAATTTCAATGGAACGAGATTAACTACGAGGAATCCGTTTAGGATTTCGGTCGCGTCCCGCGCAACATCGACACAATAATTTTAAAACACTTTAGTAGATTTCAAAATTGTGGCATAGTTTGTGTTGTTGAATCTATATTATTGATCTTTATATCCACAGATACAGTGTTTTATACGACAGGCCGCCCGTCAATAGTGGTGTCTGGGGGTCGATCACGGAAGCGTTGTTAAGATGCCATAAATATACGCGTAGACGTTTGATCGCCTTTCTAGCCTACAAAATTTTCGTTCACGCTTTTTACTTGATTAACAACATGTAGTGCTTGCGATTTCGTCCAGTAAGCCTTCAGGTGCTAGTCCTATAAATGCAAATATCCCTAACGAACCGTACTGTCTGAGTCGTTAAGACGTCTGCCGACGTCAGCAAGATGCACTGTTCCGTAATCAATTTTATATGTGAAGAGAGTGGTCGATTGATTAGGTTTGCCGCAAACGGTTATAATGCGCAGACAGACATATTTGAAGTCGGATTTTTATTTATTTTAGTCGCTTCTAGATTTTCGTGTTCTGGCTTAAGAAATACGTTCCAGCATTTGCGTCCGGTAACCACTGGATACAACAGATTAACTTGCAGCTCTCAAACCACACAGGTAACACCGTCAGGTATGATTAGTTTTTTAAAAAATTACGATCATGAACTTGTGGGAGTACTGTTGTTTTGCGTACCCAGCGGGTTGAAACGCATCGCTATCGTGGAATTTTTAGATAATATTTTTTTTTTTTTTAATTTCAAAGAATCGGCTCAGAGCTTGCGCTCGCAGTTTGGTGACTACCAGGCCCTCTGTCGAACTCGTCTGGCTATTCACGGATTGCACGACAAACAATTATATTACAGTAAGACAAACTTACGCGCTACAGAAGTTCCACAATCATCATTTTTACCTTTCATGTTCAATAGGCTCTTAAGTTACTACTGAATACAGTAAATCATCATGTCAAACTTTCGTCGATAAAATCAACATGTTGTTTGCCTTACTTACTTTAATAAACGTAAATCAAAAACGTATTCCTGTTACCGTTGTAACTTCTCAAATGCCGATAAACACTATTTACTCATTGCAACACAGTGATTAGGATTACTACTGTGGCTATGCATTATTATCAATTAAAATTTAAATAAATCTTCCTATAAGATGCGACCTCTAAGAGGCTATTCCTATTTGAAAAAATGATTATGATTATAAAATCTTCCCTGACTGTGCAGAGGAGTCGATTTAATAGAACGGCCTTGATGTGTATAATAAAGAGTCTAAAATATAAAGAAGGTGATCTGAGTAAAGCTTCCTGTACTTGGTACATAATCTTACTACTAATCTGGACAACGGGACTCTTTGCACAACACGTATATCATTTGTATTAGATATCAAAGATGGACAACACGTTCATGTTAGCGGCAATAAGGCCTTTTCCTCAACGGCAAAATACATATCCTAACACAAACATAACAGTCCAACCTTTGAAGATATTCAGTGGTCCTGAAATATACGCATACTTCCTATCCACCTACCGACGCGTTAGCAGTTTACGTAAAACGTCGGCAAGCAAAACAGCGTCGACAGATGTGAATAATTATTTCTTAAATCACGAGAACTCTCTACGCAGTCGAGTCTCAGGATTAGTGTTTACAGGACACAAGGCTTGCCCTAAGAGGCAGCAATAGCATAATTAATTTTTTTTTTTGTCTTATGCCGATCCCGTGTGCGACAAAATGAATTCACGCTAATATAACGGAGGGGTCGTTTGACCTAATTCGTCTTTTTTTTTAAACCTACTTCAGCCGAAATTGATCTTATCGTCCAATGTACTAGTTATAAGAATGGCTAACAAGTAGCTCGATATTCCCCGTACAAATCGAAGACACACAGGACCAACACCCACATTTTAATTTCTTGACCTATGAAAGCCATCTGCAAAGCAAATTCGGTGATTAACACCTCTTGTACTCAAACATCAACAAAAAAGAAAAACGAATAGAAAAACGTAAAAAAAGATATTCTTTCGTTCTAAGCATCGCGCTGACGATGACAAAAAAGAATGACGCTAGCCACCTTGTGTAAGTAACGTTTACCACTACATGGCTTCTGATAGGGATGAGGAGTCAGATCGAGTGATTTCGCTTCAGTGCAGAGTGGCCTCGTCACCGCCGACGGCGACATCGCGGGACTGTTTCTTTTCATTGATTGCAAGGAACACGTCCCAAACAGCTTCCTTTCTTCCCCCTTTTGGTTCGTTCCCTTTCATCCACTCGATCGTGAGGCTGTATCTCTGGCTCACTAACTTTTTGTCCTTTATCTACGAACCACGTTCAACCCCTCTGTAAGCTCTACTTATTTCCTCTTTTTGACTATGCCGCCGAAAATAGCCATTGCAAAAGAAAAAGCAGATTCTTCGCCTCTTGCGGGCAAAAAGCATTTGTTTCGGATCTCTGCTGTCCCCTCTAGTCTGTCCTCCTTGGAGTTGGATAGTCCAGAAGTTAACCGTTCATCTACCTTTATGTTCTCAGCTTCTCGCCATCATGTAAAACTCTGCGCAACTCGGGGTATTTGCCATGTCGATGCCTCGTCTCAAGATCCACTCACGTCAGGGTAGCCAGCAACCAACGATGACAGCAGGAGTCAACTCCGACGTGGAATTATCAGTTTCTCACCGCGTCCTGTGACGCATAGCCTTTTCAGTTGACGGACTGGATGGAGCACGAATGTGTCTTTTACTACGATGTGACTGGAGGAAAGGAAGTTGTGAGAAACACACTAGATTCATTCCGCCTAGTACACGATGTACTTACGTACGTGTGTGCGCGCCGGTATTGCTTAGAATACACTCTGTTCCCCTTCCCAAAGGGCAACAACACAGGAAGAATTCATTGTGTTCAGAAAGGGTCAGGAGTGGATGGATGGATGGATGTCTTCAATCGGGTTGGCCTGGACCACACTTACCCAGCATTTGCCGAGTCATGCGTAGGTCACGTTGCACCCGAAGCGGTGAGACATTACATCGTTCTCCAGTTTTCGTTAAACAAGGTGTAACGATTGGCGCCGGATAGTTGCAGGATTAAGAATCCATTGTGCAGTACAGCGGAAACAGTGACGGAGAACCGCGTCTGCGGCGGAAGTAACTTGTAGTGCTTGAAAGAGTGAAGCTGAATGCTAATACTAAACTACTATAGGAAAAAAAATCGAAACGGTAATATTTGAACAAACTCAAATCAACCAAATGAACGGTCGGTCCAAGCAGAATGAAATATTAACGACCTTAGACGCTTCTAAAATTTTCTTGATGTAGAAGCTAGATTATGACCTAATTTCTTTTCAATGACCACAAGGTTTGTACAGGTACATTCAAAGATAAAGTGCTTCATTTTATGTGTTTGGTGGTTGCTAAAATTCAATCTAAGGAAAAGCCGAATTCTATGTAGCTGGATATCATGTTGTTTGGCCTGAACTATTCATTTAAGCCCAGATATGCTGTCCTGATTGGTGACCTTCGTTATACGAACGGGCCCTTGCATTCGCCGGATAGCATTTTGGCAAATGGTGTGAAAAGAGTAGATAGGTATGTCTAAAATATTGAGTCTCCGTTTTGCGCCAGATATTTTTATTTGATTCCATAAAAGGCTACAAAAAGTCAATTTTATCTAGCCAAATGTCCTACGTACACACTTCATTTGTAGCAAGAAAAACACACGTTTTGCTAAGGGCAGCGTGAAACACAAATAAGTAATTAAATTAGGGAGGTATCGATTTAGCCGTGATCACACACCTCTCTTTGCCTGTTTCTATATCTAAAGGCATTTTAGACAGATTTCAACTTCAAATTGAATTACTCCACAATAAACAGATGGCAACTTTTCAAAATCACTTTGGTAACCTCGTATCATTGCAATACTCTTCAGCGAACCATATCAGCTGCATTTCTTTCCCACCTTCCCTATCTCTGTAGTCTTAGTTTATTTGCCAATTCAGGCTGTATAAATGTTGTTGCATAAAATAGAAAAAATATAAAAAGATAAGGGTTGCAGGCAATTATTATACATAACATCGATAGAGGACAGTAATTCCTGAAGATTTTGCTTATGCGAAGGACACACGCACTTTTATCCAAGAACAAATATGACCGCTGCAAACGGCCTTGTTCAAAACGGAAGCTACTCGTACCGACAAAAAAGTGGATAGGGCGCCGTTATCGGCTGCTAGAGATGACCTCGGAGGTCGAAAAAAAGGAAACTAAAGTGTGTACTAACGTGAGGTCCTCTCAACTGTGAACTATACATTGTTTTCTAAAAAGCTCTGGCAGCAACGTTACGCTGTCCAAGTACTACCGCACGTCTACTGGTTCGGTAATAATTGACATTCCAGTTAAATGAAATACATCCGTTTCAATGAGCTTAGATATGGGCGTACATGTGGGCACTTAGTCGAATCGTTCAAATAATGTGGAACAAAAAGTTCAGCCATGGTATGAACTTGCGAGTGTCATTTTACTAAATCTTCATCTAATCTATAGATTCTCAGAAGCTCTTCCCTAGAGACCATATTACGGTGCGTGGCTTGCACGTTTCTTCAACCAGTGAAAATAAATTTGTAATAAAATAAACCCCCTAAGTTAGCAAACAGATACTGAGAGATTTCAGGTCTTCTTACCATGATAATTAGCAAACACGTCCAAACCTGTCAAGATGGCCGACAGTGTGCTGTTTCGGCTTTCTTCTGTGCTTCATTTGATTATCGACTACTCTTTAAGAATCCCGAAGGAATTATTTTAAGTCGACACTAATTGATTATCCTTCACTTTCAAGATGCGCATTCGCAAAAACATGTGTATCTTTAATGAGGACCTTACTATTCGAGGCCTAACAAACCATTCATTGCTCTAGATATATTTATTATACTATAGGTTACAAATACCTGAACAAGATCTTATAGTACATGCACGTAAAACGTTTCCTAACCATTAAACAAGGTTTTAACTTGTTAGCGAAAGTATTTTAGCTCTTCGTAAAGAAATAGGTTTCTTCTTAACTAACCTTGACGCCATACTTGCCCAAGAACGATATAATATACTTCGTTGCTTACCCATACCAATGCTTACGATGTGTTAATAGTAATCGATCAAAAACGCTTTCTGTTAAGGGTCTTTTTCTATTTTAAGGCCTGACCATTTCGAACCTAACTTCCTTCGATTATACTACAAGAAGCTTTCGTATTTCGTACTATGTTAAAATAATTTATGATAATACACAAAAGTAAAATGTCGTTGTTTACAGACAATACATAGATTCACCGTGTGATAAATCGTTTTCATTGGCTTTGTTGAAAAATCCCGAATCTAGAAGTGATGACGCCGAGATCGTTATCTAGCTGTTGCCTTCAGTAAAAATATATTAGATATTTTAACAGGTTACTAGGAATGCTCCAATTTTCCGTATAGTTTTGCAAATTTCTTCGTGTTTATGGGTCGCTTTGCAATGCTTCGGGAATTCATCTGAAGGTTGCTGATTGCTTCGCTATCGTTTTTGACAATACAACGCCTTCCTTGAAACCTTTTTATTATTTAGGTAAATCTAGTTCAGATGCTGCTTGCAGGTTTAATAAGTAGAATTAGCTCGACAGATCTAATAACAAAGGTAGCGTTGTGCAAGGAATAAAAGTTTCCAGTTGTACTTTATCAAGAAACTAAACAATATTTTGCGACGCGTCTAAACAGGGCTGTGTGTATGTGTATGTCTCTGTGTGTTATTAAGTTGCAGACGCATGAGAAATCCTCTATAGGCACTTTAGGATATGACAATTTATCTATGTTAATTGTAAGAAGAACTGCCTTTTTAAAACACTGTATCAGATTGCAGGTTATTTTCTCATTACATATGTAAACCAACGAAGGAATCTTTGCACCGGAATTTATTCACTTGCTTTCGATCTATTTTCTATAGATTTATCTCTAAAAATTTTGTAAAATGTGCTGTTTTTATATGTTGAATGTACGGTTTTGTATAGCAGAGTAAATTCATAAACTCACGCATTGCATGATGGAATAATGATACTACGTCGTACACACAAGTCAGACCTATTTCAATAAGTAGAACAATACATGTTACAATAGATGTACAAATTCATTTTAAATTCCCCGTACTGCCGTGTATCGGCTGTCCACTTTTCGCTGAAATATGTTGTAAGCCGAACTCCGGTCAGCTACAGTCGATTTTTTTACGTGTACCTACTTGATTTATCTTTGTTGGAAGCTCCGCTTTGACCATCTGCCCACTCGCTGCGCCAATGTTATTTGAGAATCTTGTCCCCAGGGATCTGATTATACTCTTGACTGACCCTTTGGCCGTCTTTGCCTGCTTTCTTCAACTGCTGGTTCAACTGCGCGATGGATCGGGGGTGCACCTTGCTGCGGACGACGGGCTCACGTTTGACTGGCGAGCACGTCCTCCCAACTACGATAGGCCAGCAGCTAGCAGATGAGGCCGGGGTGTAGTTCCAGGATCGCTTCAGATTTTGTAGGCCGAAACCCGCCTCGTCGTCAAATGGGAAAACACGGGAATGTGACCATTTCGTTTTTTACGCGTTGAAAAAAAGCTTTTTTTTTCTCTCTAAAAACTGCAAAAGTTGAGAGTTCTAGTGATACCCCTTGTTCAGCAATCAGCGCATTCCCCCTCCCTCTCCTATATAATGGGTGGTTGAGTCAATCTAAAATGTGCTTCTTTGCGCCAAGGGTATTTGCGAGTGCATGGGTGTGTTAGTGGATTAAGGAAGTTTCGCTTGCTTTGCCACATCTTTCTGGTGGTTGAGTCCATTATTCCATAGGTAAGTTCTTTTCCGAATGTCCGATACTACCTCGACTCTTACGACCAAAAAAAGCCATGCAGAGACTGCAGCTGCCACCAGCGAACGCGACGAAAGGCGCCACGAACAATACCATTTCCGAAGAAAGGGTACCGGGGAGGGTGCGTTGAAATGGCTTAAAGGAAACGACGAGGTCGGGCAACGAGCACCAAGGAGGTAACGGCCTTAGAGTGCAGCTTATATCGATACCGTTTTTAGGAAAGCAACAGCGGTTCAACAAGTTCAGCTATGATAGCTTCTGTTACTTGGGTTCGGGCCTCAGCCACGATGTGCGGTGCACATGGTTGATAGTCGAAGTAGGAAAGGTCATAGAATCGTCGCGCAGAACCAATGGACACTTCGATCGAGACAGCATTCGCCATCGTGGAACTCACAGTGGCCTGCTGTAACAAAGCTCGACTTTGACTGTAGCCATTTTGCACGAGCAGTCCTTTGGCGTTGGCTTTAGGTCCTCCTCGTTCCCTTACTCTGTCCATCAGTTCTATTGCATTAGAGGACTACTACCACCACTACCACTACTTTCGACCGTTGTGTCTTTCGCAATAAATCGGCCGCAACAGTGAAGTACGTCACTAGATTAGCTATTGCCTGCGGCACTTAAAGTCCACAATGGTGGGTCGGAACTGCTCGATCCGCCACCCCGCTCACAACTGATGCTGGAAAAGTATGCACAAATCACGTTAAACTGACCATTCTAATTCCTGGTAACGATTACTGGTTCGTTCACCGAGAAATTGATTTATATGTATATAGATAAATAAAAAAAGAACTGCGTTTTACGGTTTAGATGGACTGCTCGCAGGTATTCCCTGGATCAACCACTCAGGTACTATCACTAACGGGTTCAGCCGCCGCTCCACGGGGCATGTACTTCGAGAAATGCATTATGACATTAGGTAGTACACGCTAAATTAGCTCAACCAGACGTCTATCACTTACGTAAGAAAGCAAACCACGTACTCGATCAAGTACTCATTCTGTGCCGAATATTGCTCCCACACTTTGGTGATTAGGCCGTGTATTTAGCTACCACCTAAAATCCATATTACGTTAATTGATTAAGTAAGAGGGACCTTTTTTATGTTTTACTGTGTGAGTCTCAGAAATGTGTACCGTTTATTAGCGAATGAACAAAAGAGAACTTTACCCTTAGCCTGTGAGTTTGCTAAAAAATTATTGACTATTTTATCTGAGCGGATGATATATTTTGATGCGCTCATAAGATCCAGCTCATAAGACCTAGTTGTTCAAACAATATGGATGCCTGTGACATGTTAAAAGTAGGCCAAATATCATTTAAAAACGCTTATAGTATAACTTCTAAATTTTTGTAGCATTTTTTCTGTCTCTTAAAGCCCGATAATTTCAAACTAACTTTTTTAGATTAGTAAAGTGATCTTACGACGACAAACTTTTAATGTTGTTGTCAACAACCGATTAGTGCTAGAAAGGCTTATGATATGCAGCCATGAAGTAGGCGAGTCGATTCTTGTAAATTATTGGATCAGTTTATCTTTCCTTCACTCTGGGGTTTAGAACAATCAGCGCTAACAAAAGAAGTATGTCTATGCGCAGATGCGCCTTTTTGTACGCAAGCGAAGTCCCTGTCGTGAAGAAGAATGGCAGATTTCACAGCAGATGCTATAATAAGTAATTAGTGCAGGCGCCTTTTGGTGCTATTAGCTCCGAAGTCGGCTGCAAAAGGAGAGCGCTTTGACCTGGTCATAAGTAAAAGGCCTCACGGCGATTATAGTAACGGAAAAAGACAGAAAACAAGTTCTGAACCGCTAACTACGAAATGTGAGCAAGAGTATGTTATGGCTTTGGCCATTAGATTTTTATGGGATCTAAGTAAAAAGTTGGATACGGCCTTTTTATCGAGAGTTGCTGATTTCAACAGGTCTAAAGCACATGTTGTTTTGCTATACGATACTTCTCGAAAGAGGGGTCCTAGCGGGGATATTGCGGGAACAACGAAATCCGCTAGGTACAATGATGACTGTCTGCGCGGTTCCGCGACGCGGTTAGCTAGTGCAGAATACTGAGTTAGTAATCTTCTAAATTTTTTAATACCCTAAAAAACAGCATTTGGTTTTGGGCATTAACGAGTGTATCCTTAGTCAGTCGCGTGTAGATTGATCATTGGAGACCAAATTGCATAAAGAAATGCGGGTTGTGGTCGGCGGAAAGCTAGAAAATGTCACGAGCGGGCCTGTGGCGTCACGCCGTTTTACTAGTGCCGTTGTTCACAGACCAGATGTACCAGTATTCAAGAGCATGCTTATCTTGCAAGCGCTTTGAATTTCGCGCGATTCCAGTTTTGTTTGTTTTGGAAAACGAAAGTAGAGTGCCAGATAAAGTGCAGGATGCTCCGAGCTATGAGGTGCTCATAAGCGCCGCCATTAGCAGCAGGGAAGCAGGAAGCAGGTTGTAGTCAGTGTCCAGTGTAGAAGTGGTACTCATGGTTATGCGATGAATCGTATTAATTTTTGTTCTGGGGACTTGCCTCAGCGAGTACAAACGAAGACGTGAAAAGTGCAAAATAACTCATGCGAGACAGTCTCAGTGAGACTGTGAAAACGACTCCTCCGAAAGGTCATCTGGAGGCAAGAATTGTGCTTTAACCTCAAGTATTGTGTTAAAAGACCTACAAAACACAAACTAGTCAATCGCTTTCTCAGAAGATCCTTGACAAACTCAAACATAACGTGGGAAGAGAAATAGATTGATCTGAGCATCGCATACACAGCTGAAAAGTTTTTTTCCACAAAAAAAATGTTGGAAAAAAAAACTCACGCAACTATCGATTACATTAGAGCTAGCGTCCTCTCACCTTTCTCTCTCACCAAAACTGAAGAAGCACTTGAAAAGAGATAGCTGTGAGATGGTCAGGGAAATCCATTTCGAAAATTGGTCCAGTCGCTGAAAAAATAACTAGTACATGTACATCCAGTCCACTGATTTTTATCAATAGTGGATAACGCTAAACACTTCATTCGGTTGTTGGGCAAACTATTACTTTAAAGAAATGCACAAAACCTACTGGTATTGTCCTGATCGAGGCTAGTCGTAGGACCGATAGTTAGTTATATTTAGGAGGAACAAATGTAAATGGAGCTCAGGCGGATTTTTCAAATGAAGATAATTAAGAGTGATCCAAAAGATGAAAAACTTTGATACAATCATTTGTTGACAGTCGTCTCTATTTACGTATTTGAAGACGACTATAAACCAAACCATGAGTTTTTCTACATAGCGGATACTTTGGATTGCCGCTAATTCTTTTTAATGATTCTACAGTCCACAGGAGTCTCCAACAAGTTGCAATCTGTTCAGTTCGAAAGAATGCGAGCGCTTGCCATAATTGGGTATTAATAATAACTTCTTGATAAGTAAAATGATCTGGTATATCATCCTATCGTTTACTATGGTCGAATTCACGAATATCTTTGATGACATCGAGTGGACAAAACTTCTGGACATAATAAGGCTCAATACTTATTAGATCAACATATACAACGATTAACAAGTCTCTTATTAAACGTTATGGCCGAAGTACCGATCGATCAGTAGAGTTACGTTTGCGATAGGTATGGCTGATGTTGGGCATGCTCACAAAGACTTCGAAGTTAACCTTTATCCTAAGAAATTTTCAGAAAGCGGAGCATCGAAATTGTGAGAAAATTATAGCATGATAGCGTTTTGTTGTACGACGATAGAATCTCCGAAAAGCACTCCCGTCGACTCCAACAAAGTCGGATCGATGCATCTGGCATGAGAGGCTATTGCGTTGACCGAATTCCCACTTGGCCCTAACGTGCAGGGCGTGTTCTCGCTGTCGTTAATGGTCTTTTGGACGTCTCCATTGCCGTTTTATTTCCTTTATTCAGCTGTCCAGCTCCCTTCTGTGATGAAGCTCTAAAATCTTTAAACAGGCGATATATGATTTGGTAAAAAGAAAACACTCGTATTTGTTTACAACTTTCATTTACAAAATGTCGCACCTTAAATTTTGAAAAATAAAAACGAAACTGCGTACAAACGCTGTGTGCGAGACAGGCTACCTTAAAGCACATACGAAAAATTGGAGATCAAGAAAGCATAGCGTCTATTGACCTCTAGTTAAAGCTTCTTACTTTTTTCTCTCCGATTTCGTATTCAACTACAACAGTTAGTCCATAAAGGCTGCCATTTAAACATATACATGGAAAACAACATAAACACATTACAATGTTAAGCTCACACAGTTTTTTTCTCAATCTCATAGATGTTGAAGGTAGATAATCAATTATGGATTGCCATATTCGAAGGAAAATTACTGTTATTGGCTAGTCTTTACAGTCAATATGAGATCCTCTCACAAAGTGCCGTTCTTGATTATTTCAGTCCAAATAATGTTATGTTTAACTCAAAGTTTAGTCATTACAAAGATTCGATTTCCCTAAGTCCTTTAGATTGATTTCTTCAAGCGCAAAACATCGTTTTGTGTTTGTCGCAACGACAGGGTGAGTGGCGTCAATTCTCTAAAATTCTTTATACTAGCTCTTTGCTTAATAAACCGGTGATCAAGTATAATTCTTTTTTGAAGGAATCTCCTAAGTAATTAGCGGAAATGGGCTCTCTGCCAAGCTCGATCGTCTGCGAAAAATCAGATCGTTTACAAGAAAATGTGTACAATATGCGTAGTTTCGTTACGTCGTTCTTTCCAATCTGCCTGCAATTCTACACGAGCAGTTATTTATCTGCTAGTAAATCTCAGACAATAAAAAACAGGACAACTAAGACAACACGTCCGCGATAGAATCTCGGGTCACATAACGAACCTATAAAAGCACCAATAATAAAACCGTTCGTAGACAAAGGTCGATCGATGTGCATTCACGTTTTTGAAGGTCGTTGGTGAAAATGTACTTTCAACCGAATATGCTGAAACAACCTAAAACTGACGATTCTTCGTTATAAAAAAAAAATTAATTTTTTATAAACAGACTTATACATAGATGTGTATGTAAAACGTGTACCCGGTAGCATAACGTTTTTTTATTTGTCGTAGCAATTAGTTGTATCGCAGAGATTTAGCACTGAGTTCAGGGTTGGAAAAATCATTTAACGCGTTTCATGAACACGAACGCCAACTGGCCGTGTTACACTTGTCACCGATATTCCACAACGTATACCTGCACAAAAAAGTTTGCTTCCGTTCCTTAGGTTTCTGCTTTTATGGGAGGCCTCTTCGGTGTGTATCTGATCCCCATACATCTTGACCTCGATAGTGAGCCAGCTAGCTGGATTAACTACGTATACATTACTGGTGCAACGACGCCAACACAGACTCACTTTTAGCAACCTTGCTTTCAATCAAGAGCACCGGCAAACGTGTTAAAGTTCCCCTGACCTCTTCGTATTGGGCTGGCACTGAGTGGCCCAAATGCCTACTATAGCGAGAAGGTCAGCCCACAGGTTGATCTATGTTGCAATAGGAGTGTGAAACGTAGATGGCTGGCTAAGCGTTGACAAGTCTAGTCAAGCGTAACAACTCAAGCACATGATGCAGTAAAAAGGTGAGCCTGCAGACTACTGGCTGGATCTGATAGTTTTGAAAGCCAACACCCTTACAGAAGCTCTCATGTATGCTATAGCGGATGCTGACCTAACGGGTAAGGGTCGACTAGATGTGATACATAAATTACTTGGCCATCCGAAAATGCAGCTTTATCAAATATGCTACTTTTTTATGTTGTTACAAGACGTTACTGCTTCAGTTTCTTTTTTTTTTTAATCATCTGAGAAGTATCATGAAGACGAATGGATTGCCATGAAGGGGATGAGCTGCTTTGCAACGTCCATCCTCACTTCACAACCGCTTGACGAAGACAAAACGCAAACTTGTGCTCTAAAATTATTGGCTGACTTAATTTAATGAACAGAACTGAAGCTACAACCTGCTTAGCTTGTCTCACGGATCACCTCACTGTTTTTTCATTAACTGTGCGGTCAATACACAAACTCCTAAAAAAATACTGAAGTGGGCCACTTGGTCGTACCGCAGAGTCGAGCTAACGCTACATACATACTTCCTAAGACGGTATTGCAGAAGTTTAAAGCTACATTTTACTCATGCCCTTATTCTTCTCAGGATAACCGTATAACCATCATTAGAGAAGTATGTCCTGGACCAACCAAACGATGAAAAGCCACAGGAAGCGGTGGATGAGTTACGACTGTCGCCTAGGCACGTGGACACTGGACAAATAGCAACATCGTCTATATGTACAATGCTGTGTGTATGTAGGCCATTTACGATAAATTAACATTTAGAGTCCATACTAAATGCGGCATCAAATAGGCTTAGGCGCAAAGGGAGAAATTGCAGTCTCGAGAAAATTCGTCGACGGCATGATAGCGGAAACGGCAAGCGGAACAGAAAACGTCGCTGTTTCCGGTACAGTTTCTTATTTTTCCACCCCCTTCTCATTAGGCACGTAGCTCCACGAAGCCCCCTGCAAAGCCGTCCGCAGACCGCTCGCCGTTCTTCCTAAAATTGCAAATCCATTTTTCCCTAAAGGAGTATGCGTCGCGAGCCTGTTAGACGCCGGCCGCGAACTTTCTTGCAATTGCCGTTTCTTCGGTCAAGTCCTTCCCGTCAAAGAGATGCAGAGGGATTCTTTCAACTGATTCCGACGACGGGAATGCGCCTGTTTGCCTGTGTGCATCCGCTGCTGCCACTGCCACCACCTTAGACTTTTGGGAGGGTTTGAGGCTTTGCTAAGCAAGCGCCCTGGAGGCAAGACTCACGGAATGGCACACACTTTGCGTTGGGGGATGTGTCGTTCATGGATGTGGTGGTTTATGTAGCGGAAACGATGCTGCTCTTACGACGCCCGGCGAAGATGCCCTTTGCGACCCCTATAGCCTTCGCCGTTCCCTCAAACCTGCAGTACAGGGACTGAACATCATTCTTTACATACAAGCTTCTATCGTCCCCAACGACTCGTCCCTCTTTGGAGCTTGCCCGTGGAACGTCTGCACTACCGTGTTCTGCCGCGTCTGCTTACCTTATACCACAGCCCATAAAACTGCCGCATTATTTGAGCCTTGGGTCAGAATCGTCCAAGAGCAGATAAACGTACGTTAGTGAAAATAGGACACGACTGAACAATCGCAGAAGGTCTAAACTTACCTAGAATAGAACTACAGATATATGCACATATATACATTGATTAGATCAGTAATCTCGTACTTTTGTAAGCTCGTCAGTATCTTGAAAAGCCGGGCCAGACGTGATAGGATTAGCTGTAGTGAATCTCACTGCATTGTGTTATTATACTAAAGTATACAAGCATATTAAATTTAGCTACGTATTCTGCAAGCTAAATGCCGTTTACTAGAAGTTAAGCTGAAGCTAAAGTTGTACTAAACTCTGATGCTAGCGCATGCGGCTTCATTACGAGCTCCAATAAAATCGATAATATTACCTGCATTGCATAATTGTCTTATACAATAAACGAACTATCTTGATTAGGCTAAATAGAGTATATTTTTTTACCATGGATATTGGCCTAAATTATGAAGTGCCACTTTCGCTATATTCTCATTGCTGAGCAATGCACAAGGCGGTAGACCGAAATAACGGGACAGTTCCAATGGATATAATTAAATATCTGCTTTCATTTTTATACGATGATTTACATAGACTTGTTGCACCTATTCCCATGGGACTTTATAATCATGTGGACATGTAGGTGTGTATATTGATGCGTTTATAATGTGTGAATACAAACGTACTTTTTTTTTCAAATAGTTTTATGTTATCTTACGTTATGAAAAAACTTTACAGCCGTGATGAGAAATTGAAAATTCGTTTGATATTTTATATTTTACAAGCTTAGACTCAAACTGATTAAATGCCTACGGAGTTTTTTCTACTAACATACACCTTGACGATTCTTAGAGAGTATAGTTAATAAAAAGCAAGCGTTACATAGCCTGTCGAAGGTTTGGGGCGTTTTCCAACGTCAACCTTGCCATCTATCTACATTCACCCCATTAACTGACTTTCTTATAAAGTTGCTGTTTTCCTAGCCCAATAGACAAAACATTCGATTGATAATTAGGAATCATTGTTTAACTCTGACTTCTCAAAAGTGATTTCAGCGCACCGCTTGGTCACAAATAGGCTGTCGTTAAGGTCCGCTACTTTCATTATGATATATAGTTTCAACCCTAGCGCCGACTTTGTCGGAATGGAGAGTTATAGCAGCGTATGAACCCACCGCCCAACAGCAGCCCTGTTAAGCCTTACAATATCCAGTTGCTTGCACAACTTTTCCATGCAGATTGTTGGCACGTACATGCTTTTTCTTTGGGGCTAAGCAATTCAATACTACCACTATTATCTGTGACGTGTGCCTCACATGGTTTAGAAATTCGACCTAACCTAGTGTTATGTGCACCTTCGGGAGCGTCCGTTGCTTGCTGCAATGCGTTGCCGGCAAGAGCCGATTTACTTCGTAATTGTTGGCATTGTCGTCCAGAGGGGCTCGTAAAGCAATGCCCTGACCGTCTTCTAGAGGCATCTCTAGAGGCATATCCCTCTTCCCGGCCGACGGGCGTAGTTCCATAGACCATGAAGTCTGCTGAACTTGACAGCTTAGCCAGACATTGACCTGAGCGGACTTTAGAGCCTCTATGCCACTTCTTTGTAGGCTGCAATAAATATCACAATGGGATATCTAGGTATACTACGACATCTTTTACTATACTCCTGCAATCCTCGTCTGCTTTACCAGCAGTGGGTATTATGTACCCTGTAAAAGATAACCAAATATATCCTCTTGATAAAACCCGATGTTTATGTAGTGCAACGGCACTGCATCATTGGAAGGTTACTGTATACAGGCTGGCATTCGTCTGCGTGTTCTATCTCGAACAATGCACGTATAAACACCGCAATTATTGACCTGCTTAGGGTCAATCCAGCGTGAATTGTAATGAGAAGCTGGGCTTAAAAAAGGCCGAAACCCAACCGTCGTCGATCTAAGCACGGACAAGCATATATTTTTAGCTTTTCTGGCGTTTTTGAGAGCAAGGTTTCAACGACGATATCCAGTACCAAATTCACCTTATTCAGTAGTCTGATGAAAAATCAGTGAAATCGACACTTACACGAAGCTTTGCCCCATAACGCTCCCGTAGCCTGATAGACCAGGTCACGCAACGAGCGTTTGCGTCGTCGGCCTGGCCTTTATAGTCTCTTAGATCAAGGCAGATAACAGCATTAACGTGTTTGTGTTCTAAGAAATCGGTGCACAACAATACACAATAATCCCCTAAATTACTTCTTTTTCTAGAAGTTTAGGGCCCAACGTCTGAAACGTTTTAGTGGGCCCTACACCCGCTAAGCCCGTAAATCTCGGTAACTTAGGCCGCTACCCAGAACTACTTGCGTATTACTTCGGACCCCATAAATGACCTCACATCAGCGAAATGACGACCTCATCCATTGCAGTGGTAATGATCTCTGGTGAGCAAGTGATTTTAGGCAACAGCTGAAAAACAAGAATACCTGCCCATTTACGGTACAGTCAAGGCAAAAATTCTAAAGTTAACGACACCTTACCAACACTACAGGTACTAGTAACTGTACATGAAGGCGGACGCTATTAAATGTAAGTCATATGCTCTAAACACCGAAAAATTACCGGTAGATCGAGGAAACTAACCATCCGAGTTCCAGCGAACCGAAGCGAAGTGCTTGGCCATTGTTGGGTATCATAACACAATTGTGATACTATCTATTGTTAGTTTCAGAGCAACGAAAGAAATGCCGCGACATTTTCTATCGCATAAGGCGTTTACTAGTTGTTACATTCTCTCACAGCTGTAGCAGTCGCTGAAATAGCATACCAAGTATTCATTCGTTTAATAATTATGCATTTTGAAAACTAAAAATAAGTGAAGAAAATATCTACGGACTTGATAAAGAGAGCTAGAAGAGCTATAGAGCAAAAACGCAATGCATATTACTGAACCTATAGGGTTATCGTAGAGGAAGATAAAGCAAGATTATTAAGCTATTCCATGTTTCACTATCGTTACATGTGCATATATCTCAAGCACGCTTGCAGACAAGGCGATTTGTTGCCTTCGGACATTCGCACGTAATGGCTCAACAGCCAATCCATCTATCAAAAGCAGCTAGAGGAGTCTTTTTCCTACGTTTAATGATGGACAAATAGTAATAACAAAAATTGTTAGATTGAATAGCTCCTGTACTTTGTTGTCCTGGTTGATGCGTCAGCTCTTGCCAGGTTCAAGTGACCATTATTGTGACCACAACTCTAGCAATGATCAAAAGTTAATCTCCTTATCGTCATTAAAACCCGACTATTTCTACAACGGATCTTTCAGTTCTCTGAATGTTGTGAGTGAATGGCGGATCAGGCATTTGCTGACTTAGCTCAGTTGGGATAGAAACGATGCACTGCGTACAGCGAAACGCTGCTGGTAGACGCAAAAATTATCTATATTATTTACAGTACGTAAACATTAGACGATATCTGCCATATACCGGTTTGTCTCTCTTTAGCAATATAGCAAGATCGCACATAGAAACGAGTACTCAGTTTTATGCGAGTAACTAAAGTGGAAGTTATTTTGATGTCAAATAGAACGTTTCTACTTCGATCTTTTTATCTTCGTGATGGCGCAATAGTAACGTGTTACCCTACTAAAGTTAGGAACACGTAAGCTGGTCTAAATTCGATAAATCTGCACTCGGTTTCGTGTTAGTAAGTCTAACCACCTGAGGCAAAACTTATCCTTAATAAATGTGGCATAAAACTTGAAACGTTCAGCTCTTCTTACGGCCTCTAAGTTATTTCTCAGCATCAAACGCGCGAGCCTGTTACCGAACAAAAGCATCGTGTGGACATGGATGATTTTACACAGTTGATCGTAACTGACTATATCCATAAAAGAAATGCCATTTTGCATTAAAAATGACTGAGAGCCATTCGATACATATAAATCCAGTCGCAATTCCAATGCAGCATCCGGAAGACGCTGTTAAACTATCCAGTCACATATATAATTGGCGCTCATAGAAAAAAAGGATTCTTTTGCGTTCGTGATTCCACTTGACATGTTTCTCGAGGCAAACTGTGACCGGACATCCAGACAAAGAGAATTGCCTTATATATTGATTATGACGAACTTCTTTCTCCCGTTTGCGATGCACCGACCGATACCGTACAGCAACAGTTAAGATGGGTCGTCTTCTATAACGTGAGCTGTTGGACAACGATAACCAAACTTACACGTGTGCGTCGTCAAAAAAAAGGGAGTACATGGCGGTAGTCGGTCCTTTTCGTGTGTCCATTATAAAATGCGGATCACGCATAATAGTAACAATAACAGTAAAGCTGAGATTTGTTAGTAAAGTTGTCAGTGATGAAGCAGCCTCCGAATGCTGTGAGATTTCCACATTTCCATAAGCAGACGTTGGTTAGCGAAGTTAGAAGATTTACAAGGGGTAGCTGCGTCGCCGGAACCACTATATTTTATGTATATCTTGAGAAAAGAATTGTTTTGCGGAGACCTAGATAAAAAATATCCCGTCCAAAGAGTATGCCGCCATAATTTGTCAGGGAAGCCCTTTCCTATGGCATGCAAAGTTAGCACACGTCCATTGTCCCTTTCAGAGCATTCATAACTAGCACCATTCTCACGCCAGTCGTACAGGACGACCACCCAAAGATTAACCTTCCTTTAAGGCTGACATATGCCTTGTGAAAATTATGATGCCTTGTGAACGAAATTCAACTTGATTAGGTGAGACCTAGTAGAATTTGTCAATTATAATCCTCGATGAGAGCATCGAAGTAATCGTTTTGTTCTGCGAGCATACAACATTATCCGTAGTTCCGATCAAACATCCAGATATATTCTAAAAGAAATTAATTACTGCAGACTACCGTAAGCTTGCGCATCCTCTATCTTTTTGAATTGGAGGCAACGGAACTCTGTGCCATCAGTGCCCATTAGAGTATCATGTCCAATCTAGTCAGGAGTTTTGGTATGACAGCTAGTGTCACCGATCCCTCTTTTGGACCTTAAAAGACCACTGACGTTTCGCAAATACGTGTGCAAATAAACGCTATATTCGACGTCTGTCTATTCAATATAAAAAAACATGTGTTAGGCTTTTTACGTATATAGGTATGATATGTTCAAGTACAAGAACTTTGCCGCGCGGCCATACTAATGTCTTGCTAATGGAGTAACGTTCATATAAATTTTCCAAGATATTACCTGATGAAGTATCCTAAATAATGCTCAATCCCTAACTGAAGAAAGAAATCTAGTTTTCCCTATTGGTACACGACGATATAAAGGAAGAATGGAAGAACTGCTTATGTACACTAGTCTAATCGACACTTCGAGGAAGTCTATGAACTGCTGATTGGCCAACGAGGCAGATATCTGCAGTCTTCTTGATACATCGAGGACCACAGTTTAGCAAGCTGTTTGTATGTCTTATCATAACATAAGTAAAAAACGAGCCATCCTACTTTACCTACTCTAGCTAGTACGCTAATTGATAATAAATTGTAATTAAATCACCATGTGCCCAAGTTGACCTCGCTTTATTGGACCTGCTAGTAGCAGTGCTTATGAAATATTATGGCCTCTATGGAAAATGAATGAACGAAAACCTGTGAAAATAACGTTGCCTGCCAAAGGCAGTCCACAGCTACCCCAATGTTTACTCGTATGCTGCGATTACGAATGTGTGTCGCATTGAGTATAGGGAAGAGAGGTCTTTTGTGAAATACATATAACTGCACTATATTCTCTGAAAGACATACATGAACAATATATTTTCCCCTAATTATAAACAAACAAATAATGAAAAATCGATACTTCCCTAGCGATCTAATAGGTAATATCTAGCTATGGAATCAAGAAAAATGTGTACGAAGTTTGCTTAAAAAACAACTTTTTTTTTTTTACTCTTACACGAGATTGGACTACACTATGCGTCTAGTGAAATCTAGTGATTGCACCCAGAGACTAAATATCAACATAGCACAAATGTGCGTTCACATCGTGAGACTTTCTGCTGTTATAGCGAGACGAGCCAATTAACTACCATAACCGTTTTAGTTGTTTTTTCCGCACGAATATATATATATATATATATATATCATAAATCTTTTTCCATTTAAGTATCTCCCTGTGTCCATGGGCATGCAGAACCCTTAAATACGACCAAAGGAGGGCTCAGAGGAAAAACGACAACTAGTGAAGACGCATTAACCAACTCGGAGGGCACTGCGATGGGTATCCTTGCTATAACAGGGTTTTCTTCGCGAGTGATGCCCTCGTCGTCGACGAACGCATCGCTGGCGTCGCCCACGTCGACGTGGAATTCGAAACTAGCTTTCGGTCCGTTGCTCACTCGCTTGCTTATCCCCCCCTCCCCCCATTTGGCCATGCCATATACACACACATACACTAAAAGAGAGCTATCGCGGCTGTCTCTGTCTCCGCTACTGCTGCTCCAGCAACCCCCAAGGCTCCACCCAGCATAAGCAGCTTGTTCTAACAGGCTAAAAGCAAGACAGTGAACGAACGCTTCCTGGACTCGTTGACATACTATTCTTTAGTCTTGGCTAGTGGAGTTTCTCCCGGTCCTGTGAATACTTCGACCTATCTCATCCACCTGCTCCTTCCAGCCGCGCCCTGATTTAACTTTTTCACAAAATGCTCCCGATGCAGTTGAGGCAGGCATAGAAGCAGCAGGAGCTCCGTCGGCTGCCACCGCTGATCAAAGTCGAACAAAATGCGCACGGAAACACGTACCATGAACTGCCTGCTTTTAAAGGGAAGGGGTTTTAAAGAAGCCTTTCCACGTGCAGCGACAATTCTCGTGTGATACACATGCAATCAAATATACACATGCGAAGACTATTGAACACAACAGGTGTTTTACGTCGAACACTACCGCTCTTTCTGACAATAATCAACACTAGCAGGTATGATGAGTAAATACGTGGTTTAGGTTCAGTTTTGCTAATATCCCTAGGGATACTATGGTAGATACAGGGTCTACATTATTAACGATCATAAAAGGGGGTCATACCTCTGTACGCTGTCTAGGGGCGAAGCCCGATTCTTCCCATGAATCATTCTGTAAGATTCACTATAGCACTTGTTAAATTTTTATGTTAAACTCTGAAAATGCTTTAATCTACTTACAATGACACGCTGAATCCAAAGGATCGAAATATATCTAGCATAAACTACTCATAACGAACAAGTTTGCTTTACCCAATTGCATAGATTTTATTTTTATCCTTAGCTTCGGCATTTACAAACAATGCCGCGCCTGCCAGCGATTATTAAAAAGGTCGGAAATGGATAAGAATATGTCATAGTCTACAATTGTTAGCGTTCCTTAGTGTTTTTTCAACGTTTGTACCATTTGAAATTTAGATCTCCTGATTTATTGATGAATGAAACAGCTGTTCCGAACGGATCCACGAGCAGATTAAATTAACTAAATACTTATCTATTATCAATATTTAGTAAATTGATAGAAACAGTGGTTATATTACTTATGTCATTGTCTAAATCTAACCACCCTACAAACAAATGGAGGAAATCTAGTACGAAAGAGCGCGAAGACTCATGGCGGCTATCGTGTGGTCAGAACTATTATAACCTGTAGAAAGTTTATTAGCATGAGACGCGCAGGGTTCGTAGCTGAGGCAGACGCCTTTTCCAATATAACAGCACCCAAAATGTGTCTATCCTCATGTATATACACGACAAGTTAGAGCGTGAATTTGCCTCCATTCAGCCAAACAGTATGCAATTAGGATATGCGTAAACGTGAACGAAAAATTAGCATCACTAATACGTTTCTTTTAAGTTTCAATATAATCAATCATGCGTTTCAAGTAATGGCCTATGCCGTTCTTAGGACCTCGTTAAGAGGTAAATAAAACAAGTTAATCTGTTCGTATTGGTCCAAGTCATTATATGTCCAAGACAACATTAATAACAGTTGTGATTCTTTAGTTGTTTAGCCGTGTGAAAAATGAACACACAGCTATTTCGGGGGAATATTATGGTTTCAGATAAAATTTGCCCCTTTACTGCGTACTTTATCCCACAACACGTAGTTGCAGATGTTTCTGTAAATGACGGTACCAGCTACATTTCATGACAGATTACCCTAGCACTGGTACGTATTTTCTATTTCGGCTGACTCATGCAACAGAATCCTATGTAAGCAAATCTTCAGACTTCCCTATTAGGAATTGATCCGAGTTGAGTCTTTCTGGACCTTCCGGGAGTTCTTCCTCGATACGTCGAGCTAATAACTTCAACAATAATTCCCACTCTTGCCTTAATTCATTATTTTCTTTTAATTGTTATTTTTCTGTTAATTTATTTCTACTAATTTTTGCCTTTACAATTAAACCAGCGTAGCTGCATGCTTGTTAGTTACCAGTTACAATGGAAGCGCATTTCAAGAGATGCGCACGACCTCTCCAGGCCAGGCCGCTCCTATTTCCGCTAGTTCGAGAAATGTTCCGACCACTGTTTAAGTCTGTCGATGAGTAAGAAAAATAAAAGATACAACCAGAAGTTAATCCGCGCGGTCTGATCCCAGTGGTTACTATTATGACTTGAGCGACTACATTTTTGCCTTAAAGACAGAATATGGTTTGCCTTCAATTCGAGGAAACGCTATGTGAAAATTTAATCGTTGAAGTGTCCTTTCCTTTCTTTAACAGAGTAAAGGAAATCATTCACGGAAAGGATTCATGACCTCCCTCAGGCCCACAATGGGATAGGTTAATTGTTATTCAACGAAGGTAGCTATAGATGAAAATTTGGATGCGCTCGTAAAAATGAATGATTATCAGACAACGTTTCTACAATGGCAACATAAAGTATCTAATGTTGGTTTTGAAGGTCACGCATGAAGCAGCTCTCGATAGATTGTTTAGAACAGGAGCCGAAATGACGTAAAATAAAGACTGTTTGCAACTTTCGTATGCATATATACGCTAGTTCTTTCAATAAAGAGAATGTTTTTAACTTGAATATAACCATGTAGCATTTTGTCCAAACGTTCGAGTTTTGTGCACATTTTCTGGCTGGACTGTATCGGGCATAGGCGTGTTTTTTAATTCGATTCAGGCTAATGTCAGAGCAGATCAGCTAAATTTTGCTGCTATTTGAAATAAACACATTTTTGAGAGCTCATGCCCACGAACTCTAATTTCAATTGTCGTGATCAGCTGACGTAAGCGTACAACATGCTTATGTACAGGAGGTAATAGGAGCTAATCTGCATCTTTTTTTGCCGTCATTTATTCATACTATCGTACCCCAGGACCAGTGGCGACAAAAAAATTCGTGCTACTTAATTCTTAGCAAGATTGACATCGTCACACGGTGGCTTTTCGGCTTAATTCAGCCTTTTGCTTGAAGATGAAACAAGGATCGGCTTGACGTTTCCCTGGAACATCGGAAAGCTCGGGCAGAAAACGTGTTTGGGGGGCCCAAAACGGGCGAGAACTGAAAGGGAACTACGGCATTGGGCAGAATAGTTGAAATGGCAGTAGGGGCTCGGAACGTAAGAGCGAAAAAAGCTGGGTTGAGTGGTAGTGGGCGTCGCTGTTCTCTCGGAAGCTAAACTGAAAAGGCAGAAAAAACGTACAGTCGAGGATGGTCATCTCGTTCGCTTTCCCGTGGCCAGGTTATCTACGGAATAAGAGGCAATCAGCAAAAGTGGGCCCACTTTTCCCTTCATCGGCCAAATGGCCAATTTTGACAACGCTAACACTACTTCTACGCTGACCGTACGTGGCCGGCTCGCCGCCCATACGATTCTCAGAAATAGCAAACCCCTTCTGGGTATCCCACAACAAGTCCTCGAGACGGGAACTACATACACGGAATGAAATAGCTCAAGGGCTCTACTAATGAAACGAAAATATGATTAGGAATGTCACACCGTATAACAGAAATCGTTGCTTGTATATCCATGTAAGCAAAATATATCAGGCTTTTAGTCTAACGGTGTTAGACAGAAACTCTGTTTGATTCTGTAAATATCATTAAATAATTCCCGCAGGTCATGAAAAATTTTATACAAACTGTAGAAAAGTTACACAACCCTAATTTTTCTCAAATTGAAAAGTATCTTTTTCATGTAAGCTTTTTTGTTGTAAATAAATTTGAATAAATTGTGAGTTTCCCAATAGGAAAGAAAGAAAGAAGTATTCTAGTATGGACTTCCAGAAAGGATAAGCAATTATTAAGAGCCTTGACATAACGTCAAAATTAGGACCAAATTATAATTATTTCTAGCATACATTAGTTATGCCTTACGATACACGTTGCGATATAAATACGTGTTTACGAATTGATACCTGTATACCTGTGTACTGATACACTTAGTTTTTTTCCATCCATTGTCGTTCGAGTTTCGTAATGTTGCGTAAATTTTTTATCATAGATAGAAGCACGTACCATTAGATAGACTTTGTTTTTAACTAATACAATTACTCGTAATTCACACATTTTTGCTAACTTTTGAGTTAGTTTATTTTTACATAGCATATGCTTTGTGTGGATACTGGTTGTGGTGGTATGGCTTGCTATTTGCAACATAAACAATTTTGACGGAAAAAACGACAGACGCCCATTTCAAGGCCTCTGAGTGCGCAGGCCAGCATCTGGCATATTCAGCACGCCTTATTCATACCGTTGCTTTCTCTATGGTTCTTAGTTACTCATGCTTCACTAAAATGCTTATAGGGCTAATATTACTTTACAGAACCACTAGCAGCAGATCTTTTTAAAGTAGCCATAAAAGCGTTCTATGGCTAAAAATATTACTAACATCTAACTCTTGTCATGCGGCGGTAGTTTCAGGCAGAATAATGAACTTTAGTCCCGAGTATTATGTCGCACTAAATCATCAGAAGCACAAAAAGGCCAGCGTGATATTCAGCCTATTCGCCGACTCGTATGAGTACAACTTCTTCAAAACTTTGTATAGAAGTGGCTGAGATAATACGTTTATGACATTACTTGACGGAAATCCTTGTATCATTACTTCCTACACATCCTTGTAACAATGCAATGATAACATGTAACCCGAAAATCGCACGTGCTTTGTAGATCCACATCTGCAGAGGTGATCCTATGGATATGCATCGTTTTCTATTCATTTTTACATAACCCGATTTTTACACTAGCCCCGGATTTTCGTAGTCCATCCGTCCGTCCGTCCGGTCGTCCATACGATTTATTTATTATCACTGACCATCGTTTGTCTAGAAACAAAAAAAGTAGATGGAAAAAAATCTTTGAAGCTTTAGCGTCGTCCTAAAAGTTTGACGCCGTTACGGCCATCGTTATTACCACTGTCATGGCTTAGATAGTCACTGTCGTAAAAAAGGACAATTTGCGCTCCTTCGACTGTTTGACGCGCGAGAACTGTGCATCGGGCGCGGCTTTTCAAAGCCCGTCTACGGTCCGAATTCAGCTGGTTGCTTCCGTTTCATTGCAAGGAAACATGCACGTTTTATTATAGGCAGCTGCGAAGGTAGCGATTCACCTGTCAGCTTGTACCTGGTTGAGCTACCGATGGACCTAACTGAACCAGTGTTATGAAGCCAGATATGGATATTCTGCAGGTAAAGCTTCGTGGTCGTTGAAAGTGTTTATTGGCTCTACGTGGAGTTTATCTGATCGATAATACGATTCTAAATGCCTAAATAAATAAAGTACTATGTGTTTTTTTTTTTTTTTTCGTAATAAACCATTTCTGTGCTCGTCAGTGCTCGTAATGCCGTTTGGAAAACGGTTCACTTTAGCCGTTCACTACGATGAACTATCATAATATAATAACAATTCTAATCTAATCACGCAGTTACATCGTAGAATCGAGATCACTGAGAAATGTAAGCATGAATATTATTTAAAAAAAAAATATTGTCAAAAATTGCGAAGCTCTCGTATGGAAGCGATACCGTAAAAGGTGTTTATGATCGTATGGACGTACAGCATCTAGCGTTCATTCATTCGAACTGTCCTAAGGACCAATAGAATTAGCATGTAAAACTGCTTCAAAACCATTACGTACTCCATGTCTTACTATTCAAGTATAATTATAATCAATTGGTGCGTTCTATCTAGCTGGATGCCTGCGCCCTTGATGCCAGTCTGTAGTGAAACAGTTAGACCGCTGATTTATGTGCAATTATCACGAAAGATAGAAACTGCTTCCCGAGTCACACTTCAGCTCAAGACATATTATTATTTATAAAAAGCGTCATACAACAGCCCACATGCAGTTAAACATACATTAATTTTAGCTATCAAGATGATTCGGCGAGTAAAACAATTACGAAGATTAGCTCATGACGTACGTTTCTTGTTAGGTGAATCAATGTAGACAAGGTCTTGCAGTGTTATCTGCGATCAAACCTTACCGGCAGTCATGCCAACGTCCCAGTTATGAGTCTTTCACTGTAAGCACTTTCTCTCCTTGTCCCTCCAGGCTTTATCTTGAAGGCTAAATTAGATGCTGTCATATATGGTAGAACGCATTTATGTCACTCTTCAACCGATTGCAGAGGTTCCACTAGGCAGACGTCCCTTTCCTGGATCGTCGGTCATATGAACCATGTTCCTCACAGCTCATAGCACGCCTGTGCCACGCCTTCCTCGACTTGCACCACCCCGTGACGAGGTGAGACTGCCATGAAATACACTGAACGGCAAAAATCGGTTTCATTAGTTTGTAATTAAACTGGACGAGTGTCACACTTCCTACGAACAACGGTATCTGAGAAAAAGCGCTCGCACGAAAGCTGATCTTCGGAGTGGGGCGCGGAGGGAGAAGTAGCGTAGGGGCTCATTTAGGATGAAGAAAACCCTGCGACTCGTTAGCTGCGCTGACGCTCGGGGGGTCGTCGCAGGGTGAAAGCACAAAAACGGAATTGCCGCGTTTTAAATGCGCGCCATAGCATCAGGCTGGCAGCATCTCATCCTTTGGGATACGATCTTCAAGGGCTTCAACAGAGTTAGACCTCCGTGCGTTAAAGAGGCATTTTCGTTACTTATAATATTCAGCGACAATCACACGAAGATTGAATAAATTTTACCTAAATTCCTTACGTAAATGAAAAGGTAACGAAGCAAACAAGGCTCATATTATGTCTTCAGAAAAAAGGTCTAGTATCTTATTCGTAGTGCTATTGTTTTCTAATAATACCTACCCTAGATCGGCGGGTATGGAGAACATAGAATAAATTCATAACACATTGTGTATGCTCACCTTATCGACGCCCATCAGTGGTCAGTCCTTATTTGCCTGTCTGATATCCCTCGTTTCTCTGGGATTACCGCTACCAATGAGACAGGAAATGGCTTTGCATCGCGTACCCTTTTTGGTAAATAGCAGTAACCTGGTCCCATGGTTACGTCACTTTCCCGCGAATAGAGAAAGTACAGGTAACAGTCGGCTGTGGAGAAAAAGGAGAGTATACGATTACTGCTAATATGATTATTTTCGACAGGCGCCAATGCCTTTGACGTCATAAGCATGAAAACTGTGTTGTAGGAACACTTTTGAAGGCAGGGTCTCCAAATTCAATCTGAGGCCGCATAAACTACGCTCTTCGTACGTGTATGTTCGTGTATGATCTTTAATCGCGAAGGCTTTAATTAAACGAGCATCGCCGATATTGCTCTTCACATTTTGCCTGAACCACCTGAACTTTCAGAATGACCTGCCAAAAGAAAATAGTAATGATACAAACCCCCCTTCTTTTGCCAGCCCCCGGAAAAGGAGTTACCATCTGATGTTGCCATCGGTCTGGCTTTCATGACAACTACAAGATGACAATTAAGACCTCACAAATACTAACAAAATAAGTCGGAACGAGAAACGATATATTTAAGATACGCAAACGGCAAATAAGCCACAGTGAACGATATCAGTTTGTTATTGCTAGACCTCAATGCAAACAAATGTTTCGTGTTGCGCTAAGGCTACTTTTATCAAGACAATTAGTATTGTCCTAACCTAACCTAGTTCACTGTTCGACAGCATGATAATGGATTATCTACGAGTATACAAACGAGATAACGATCACCTATCGATTCGTAGTAGACTGTCACGGATAAGAAAAGGGAGGAAAGCGCCGTAATAATACGTTCCGCATCAAATATAGAATCCTAGTTTACAATGTTCTATATTATGAAATGTACTTGCTTTCATTGTTTATGTAAGAGATACCTATCGATAAGAAGATAATCAGATCTCGAATCACAGACCTAATATACGTTCTACATCAGCTATTTTCAATATGAAGATAGCACGACGGGGAAAAATACATGCATTTGTAAAAAACTACTTTGTCAGACCTTACAGTTTATCTTATATTAATGGTATAAGAAACTTGCGATTGTTATTTTAACTTTATGCACTTCCATGTGCAAACACAACGAAAACATTCGAGAAACAACCCAGATGATGGCAACAACAATGTTTAATAGACTAAATTAATAGGTATTACATATAATCACATGTGCTAGCTATATAAAACTCACAAGTTCAGATCAACTCAAAGAGTTAGAGAAGTTATTGCTACCCAGTTAATTGTTAACTACGATCCTATTGAGATTCAGCGAAGGGATTCCGAGAAATGCTTGACATCTATCCTGTCTATCCTGTTTGCCGCTATGACGCCTCGTAATAGTCCTTTTTCACTCTCGAATCAACACTCGATTACACGCCATTAACGGCCAATTAACGACCTCTTAAAGTGACCACTGTCCTCACAAAATCAGTGTCCGCTAATACACCATTGAAGAGGTGTGACCTGAAAAGCTGGAGAAATAAAAAAAAGACTAGAAATTCTAATATGCTTTCTCACGATTTTCGTGCTGGTGTGGGTAAGGATGCGTAGGAAACTATTTTGTATCCTTTGTTAAACATAGTCCAGAGTCCAACCTATTTACTGAAAATATCTAGGATTTATACAGAACAAAGTATCTTGATGCGTTTAAAGCGTGGCATAAAAGAACGGGCTAATGCTTCGAGCTTTGATTGAGATTCCATGGAGGATACTTTTAAAAATATATATACATCTGGAATTTCCGAAGTTGGGCGGACCAGAAGATAGAAATGAAAGGCTTCCTATAGACGTTAGACTGTATCTCATCTGTCTTTTGACTGCTGGAATTGAGTGCCAGTTCCTGCAGTCAAAAGGACATCGATCAGAACGAACTGTTTGTGTCGCCAAAACAACTCTTTAGCTAAACACCGCATATTACTAGACTCACTCGTCTTCAAATAACATAACTTCAAAAAAAACAATGGACAAACTCATCATTGAAAAAACGTTTCATATAAAAGTACCTTAAGTACTAGCACGTCTGGCTCTGCCTTCTGCAGTTACTGAGGAGCACTTTTTGATAACATTGGCACAGACGAACTTGCAAGGGGTAGCGGGACTGGGTAATGGCAGAAATACAGTTAACAGACGAGGAGATTGTGTGAAATGCGTTTGCTATTCTGACAGCTAAATAGGAAACCGCCATAAGGAGCTTTCCCAAAATTCACCATAACCTTTTAAGCAACTGATAAAGATATGTAAGATACAGGATTTTTTGTAAAACGGCTCCCCCCCTCCATCAAAAGAGATGCCTTCCATCGTCTTATGGACGTCCCTAAATCAGTTAATACATATTACGCCGCAGAGTAGCCGCATCATCGAGAAAGGTGAACTAACTACAATGATGATATGATGCATTAACTTACGACATAAAAGATCGTTTTATGGGTTTATCTGCTTCTAGTGCTCAGGCTAGCTAGATTCATATAATAATCTCTGAAATAAAGTACTATTTGCTATAATAAAATACTACTGAAATAAAATACCATACTATTAATTGAGGATGGTAGCGACCTATCTTCGGTTAAGTCGTCATAGCGCTGAGACTACAACCTAAACAGGTATAAATGCAGAGCGTACGGGAAGTGCGAACGCAGCATTAAGAAGGTAACGGAAATTTGATGGCGTCAAAGTAAGTTTTTTTTTGCAAATTTAACTTCTGCAGACTCTTGTCTGAACCATATATTTCGAAATGAAAAAATAATTGGCAAAATTTTTTGTAGAGGAAAAGCAGTACTTCAAAAAAAAAAAGTACTTTCAAATATGAACCGATCATTGAAGTTCATTTTTGAAGATATTTTTACTTCGTTCAAATTTGAAAGGCAAAATAGGATAAAGAATTGCAGGGAAGTCTCTTCTGAAGAAGTCAAATTTCAGTTAATCTTTCATTGGTGTGTACAACTTTCCGAATGGTTTGTAAGGCCTTCATGTCTAGTTGAATTATTGTACGTGAACAAATATTTATACGTTTTTAGGAAGTAAAAACTATTTTAAATAAATTTCCCTGGCGTATGGGATGTACGAGGCGTTCACAAAGCAACCCAAACTACCAAATATAAGCTAGACCTTTTAGTTTTTTAGGTCAAATATTTTCCGCGTTGTATAAAGACTAGTAACGCTGTCTCGCATTGCATCGATGGTCATCATAAAATGTATCATTTTAAAAAACGAAGTTTATACAAGACACCCTAATCTGACAAATATAATGAAATCCGGCTTGTGTTTATTTAAATGTACAACAAATGTGTTCCATCTTCTTTTGAATTTAGATCGGTAAGCAAAGCTGTTTTTTCCTGGGCTAAATTTTTCTCATTTCACACAAAAAGTTCGTTTCACACAAAAAGTTCAACGGATCGCACAGCTGCGATCTTCGATCGCCGATCTAAGTAGTACACGTACGATGAAAGGTCAGACCACGTCGTTGGCCAACTAATATTGTTACCTTGATTTTTATTAAAAGTGGATAAACAACGTTTTGCCGTTACGGTAGGGCTCCTTTGCGTGCGTCTATTACCACCAAGTTGGAAGTTCTGTACGTTCTCGCAATGTTATAACACCACCTTGGACATGTAGCACAATTTGCTGCATCATTTAAATGCTTTAGCTTGTCTAGGAAATGTTTGCGACGAGAACATTACCGCAAGCTGTTAATTTCGTTTTCGTCACTTCGCGAGCGATTCATAATTAGACGTGATCGAATGAAACCTTCGATGCAATCCCGCGTACCCGTGATCATGGCCAAATTAAAAAAAATTAACAAGAAAAAACACTTTCGCCATCGATGTTCCGTTTACCGATTGGTCCTTAATCGAATCACACTTGTAGAAGTCGTACTGGCCGAAAAGACTAAGTTGACACCAAAATAGTATACCTACTACGATATCGGTCCAAACGTATTTCAGGTCACCCTAGATATATCAATAGAATTACGGTTATTGTTATAATTTCTTACTACAAGTGTTACTATCACTAGACACTCGTTTCCGTAGATCGATATCAGTCACTCGTAATTTTTCAATTCATTATTAATTAGAGAGGAGCTCGGGTGGGTAAAATAGTAATGCGAGTGCGTACATATTGTCATCAGCATCATAATCATTAAATGTAAATGTTTTTTTCGCGTTTTTTTGTTTCTTAGGCTTATTCATTGCATCTATATAACATGTCTACTAAGGCTCATTTCATGTATTTGTATTTGTTGTGTATCGTCATTCATAGTTAAGCTATTTCATTAAATAGTTATGCATTAATGTACCATAACCTTTCAGTAAAATAATTGTATGGATATTTATTTACGTCTCAGTCGTTGCCGCAAGCATCCGAGCATTTGTTCTTTTCTTTCCGACAGTCAAACTCCAATGTCCAAAATCCAAAAAAAAGGACCAATAAGGATCATCATTAACTTTCGTCTCGCAACGAACGACGCAATACTACAGCTATTACCACAAGTCAAGTAGCACACGCGATTTACTTGCAAAAAACGCCTCGCCCGCACAGCGCGCTGTGTTTTTTCAGTCTGGTTCATTACCCCATCTTATCTTATACACCTCGTTCAGCTTATCCATTGTAATACAATCGCATTTGTCTATACTATTACCTCACGATTTTACGATAAGATATCGTCGTCTGGTTTTCCACGCGCCGCTCGTAGCTGGCGTCGATCTGCTTGCACTGCCGTTTTTTTCAATAGTGATCTTTCTTTCTCTCCGCTTATATGCGTAGACCCGTACATTTCGATCCATATTTTTCCCAGCGTATTGTGTTCTGTTTTGTTTTTGTTCCCACATGGAGCCTAGCTGTGATCATATCACTTCATCCCTCCCTTTCTGCGGGGCTTGTTACAGTTGGTAACTCGCATAAGCCACTGCAATCTTTAATTGTACAAAGCAAACCGATAGCTGCATGTGACATCACTGTTTCTACAATCAATCAGCTGTTCAACAGGGCGAAACGGTGAAGCGACTTCTGCTAGCATATGCCGTCACCTCCCCGCTTGACGCAACCGGTTGAGACCAATGATTTCATTTAACGTTTTCACTCCTTACACGTACCTTCTTTACTCAGACACTGACATCTATGCTCATGCAATCACGCATATCGTGCATATACACGCAAGCACACATATCGTCCCACGACTTCGTTAGCTTTGTCCTACAACCATGTATCATTAATTTACACTCTTTAATGCTTTTCGCAATCTGACCGTCCAGGAGTCTCAACCAAGTCCTCACTCTGCGGCTAGAGCGGGTCGCGTTCTATCGACCGTTTTCGCTATGTCTCACCGAGTCCCTGTGGCAAAACAGCTTTTACTGCTGGTCCATGATCAAGTTGAGCTTCACGCGCATCATTTATATATCGCTGACATCACTTGAATTTTTGCTGAGACGCCTGGGCTTGCGAGGTCGCCGGCTTGTTCGAGCCACAGTACCCTCCGCTACGTGAAGAAGATGATGTTGTCCTTTTTCGTTCGTGGTCTTCTCGTCGTTGGCTCACAATGCTAGTGATCGAAGAGGTTCGTTTTCTTCCAGTTTCAGCGGCCCGCTGTTGCTGATGCTGCTTCGCCGCGTCTTGTCGCCGACGCTCAAGTACCGCTTGCATCTTTTCGTACTCTTCCGGCTAGGCGAAATTGTTTAAGAGTAGTAAGTACTGATTGCAGGTCTGCTAAACCCTTTACAGTTAGGTGGCTAATATCCTAAAGATTGTAAGAGCTAAATTTGAAATGTTATCTTGATCTGCTTCCATTGTTTTATGCTATTGTCAACCTATGCTAACCGATAAGAGAAAGTATACTGGCACTGAAAATGTACAAACGATTTTCTTACCGGAACCTTAAAATCATCCAGGGTTCTGTACTTTTTCAAATAGGACTCCAAGCGCGGATCAACCTGGAGAAGATGCGAATCCCTATAAAATTTGCGGAAAGCCCAGAATTTCTCGAGGCCGTAAAGCTGGTTATCTTCAGCATCACAGGCAACTTCTTCTTGGAAATCTGCGTACAGGTCTGGTCGGTAGTGCTTCTCCAAGCCGTATGAGTACATACGGAAGAGGCACTCAAGACCTAAAATTAAACATTAAATAGAAACACGCTTAAAGGCGAGACACCAATAAAAAGTAGTGTTCGCTATAAAATGAAACGAAATTGGTATTGCCTATTTATAGACTGCATCCAAATAGAGAAGGTACTTAAATTCATGCGTTGCATGTGTTGACAGAAACATATCTAACGAACATGTTAATTTGATGTTTTTCGATGGTAATTTGATGGTGCTTAGGCCACAGGTTTAGCACGCAGCTTAAACCAGGTCAAGAATTCTTAAAAAAAAAGCCTTCTCAATTCACTAATGACCTCTTAATATCAGTGAACGAAACAACACTGGTAGGTCTAGACTTAAAATACACGCCGCTGCCGAAGATTCAGCGGACTTAGGCCCGGTAATGACACAAGAATTCCAAAAACCTAAGGATCTAAAATGTTACTTACGCAAAAGGTCAATAAAGTGCAACAGATCCTAGGAAAAACTATTGGAGTTTATCCAGATTGTTCGATTGGCGACAGATACTCTTTTCTTGGAAACAACTGCTAATTTGAAAATTTGTTATGATTTCGATATTTTTTAACTTTTAAAAAACGCTGAACTTTCGAGCGCTATTTCTCATTGCGGATCTTCTGCTTTTCTTATAAAAAGTTTTCTCATTTTTTTCGATAACTACATATAAGCTAGCAACAACTTCAGCGTTTCTTGTGTCCACCCGCTTGAGCGGAGTAAAATGACCATGTTATGCAAATAGTATAGACCCAGCCTGTCTTACCATATCTGTAACCGTACTGGGCATCCTCCTTGGCGATGCGCCTGAATTCGTTGTACATGTTGCGGTTAAAGTGGTCACGTAGGAAGTACGACCAGAAGCGGAATAAAGTATTCATTTCAAGACTCTGGCCGATTCCAAGCCTCTTGCGTTCTTTGAGACTCTTGCTTTTGAACCGGTGATAGGCCTGCTGGGTGAAGCCATTGTCTTTGAGTAGAGCGTGCGATGGATGCTCAAACTTTGGAAGTGAGTTTGGTATTGAACCATAACTGGAAGCCAGTGGAACTTTTGGTATTTCTGTTCGGAGTTCCTGGGAGAAGCTACCCCTACGCGAAGAATGATCGTCATGTTCCTTTGTGTCAAGAATCCAGCCAACATGAAACTCTTCTGGAGGGTTTTCACCATGTCGAGTCTTTTGTTTTCGTGGAGTTTTCTGATCAACCGGCTCGGTTGTTTTATCTTTAACTACCGGGTAAAAACGTGGCACGACGCTCGGATCCTTACAGAACCGAGGCGTTCGGCCAGGTGTCATTGGTGCCCGCGTGCTTCTAGGTGTCGAAATCGGCGCGGCAGCTGGCTGAGTTTTTACAATGCTCCCAGCTTCAAATGGATCCTGAGTAAGCGCATAGGGCGGCGGCGGCGGAGGCGGCGCTTGTCCATTTGCCTTGCCGCTTTTTTTTGAATCCTCTTGATCCCTTTCGACGAGTTCGACAGTTCTGTGCAGAAAACAGGCAGAGTTCATTAGAGGTACTATCTAAACTGGTAGTATTTAGTTTGGCACGTGTTCAACCTAAGCAATAATCTATATATGTATATATATTATTGCTACCGTTATACCATCACATTGTAATAATCAATAAATCAGTTAAATGTTTCTGTAGGCAATTAATGTAACGGCAACGCTTACCGAACATCTATTGGGAAGCCTCGAAAAAGGACTCAGAGATAGCAATAGGGGTGGTTCATTAAGGAACAAGGCAACATGCGATGGGACACAAAATAGGTTGTCAGAATTTCCTACGTTTTGACGTTGGCAGGGGGAACTGCTTTCCGCTTAAGGGGTGTGAGGTCAGCGAGGGTATCATTCTCGTTCTCGTCAACGGCTGAAGATACATACTTGTATTGCATATTCTCGTGATGATAAATGTTGTTCCAGAGGTCTTCTTCGTAATAATATAGCCCGTCATTGATCACCTGCGCTAATTCCTGGGTCATCTTCGTTCTAGAAGTGAAGTTGGCTGTGCGGTCAAACCCTTCGTGTTTCTTTGCGCGACCCACCGGGGGTGTCTGCATAACTGCAATTGCAAAATCCACGTAAGCTGCTTTAAAAGTGTGTTATTTTCACACGGATGTTCACTAAAGCGGAGCCGCATTTGCGATTATTGATTCCTATAAGAAACTGCATGTATTAATGGCCGATAGAGTGCATCAAATAAGTGTGTCGATTTTTGCGTTCGGTATTGTCATTAGGTTTGCGATGAAGGAAACGTGCTACACCCAGTTTCGAGCCAGCCACCCTTAGTTTAGTATGCTGTCATCTGCAAACTGCCCCTACCGATGATAATTTTGGATATTTCTTCGTCGTTGATTTCATAGTCGTCTTGTGCTTCTTCATCTGAATTCCAGTCTTCGGTAAAACGATTGCAACGGCCTCCTTCATGAGCGAGATCTTCATCGAGTTGAAATTCCAATTCTTCCTTCTCATCTTCCATTGGTGGATTCTGCGAGGCGTTGGGACTTTTCGCTTCGTCAAGTGCGGGCTAGATAGAGTAAGTAGCAATGCACACATAAGAGCGGACCAAAACTAGCACGACTAAGCGAATATCTACTGCTAAAACGTGATCAATTGAATCCAATCAATTATACTATAAAAAAAGTTACTTGCATTCTCATATATCTAATTGAATAAAGCTAATGTTTCGCACTATATTATGAATTTAGGCGCAACTATAGGAAAAAATATTTTATAATGGACACTAACCGTTGGTTCTTTGGACCGACTTTTATCACGGCTGCGGCGTTCTTTCCTAACTTCAGTCCAGTCTTCCCGAGCTTCATCAGTATCTCTAGAATCCTTGTTCTCTGTATCCACATCATCGTTTTCCTTAGGCATGTCTGATTCTGTGTAAGTCAAAAACGGAAAAACAGAGAAAAAAAAAACACGATTACGCTTTTTCAGCACCTCTCTTCCGCATCCGCGACTCTATCATACGACGTAGCATGATATAAAATTGCAATAAGAATACCGGGCCTAACGCTGCAACACTGCATCCTGCCAGCTACTAGAGTTCGTGGGTATCATACACGGTAGGTGGTATCGCTTCATCGGCGCTTTCAATAGACTTTCTTCCTGCGGAACAGACGACTTCGTCTAAAATGAAACAGTTTAATAAGCCTATTCTGAAAATCACTTTTTACAGAAATTTCGTGAGCGACCCATCGAAGTGGGATAGAATGAGCTAATAGATGCTTTAACAGGCCGACTAGCGAGGAATTCCCTTGAGATGGCCATTAGCCGGCTTGACCAAACAAGAGAGAGCACACTAAAACTTCAATTATAAGATGACTAATGTATTGCATCTCCGACTCAATGTGGTTTGAAGTTACTGCTCAGACAAGACGTTTATTGTTTGTAGAAGTTTTCTGCGTCCATGGAACAAGAAGGAAAGTACTTCACATGGAAAAAGTAAGTATGTAGCTATCTGCCACTTCCAATAAAAGAATATAATAGGAACCTTATTGATTTTCCAATAAATACTTCGGTAATACCTGTGTGAATACAGTTTAATAATGCTCCATTGATACTAGTTAAAAACAGCGGTGTTCTAAGTACCGTAAACACTTTCTTGAAAATAATAATATTGAAATTTTCGAACTGCTTTTCCAAGCACAAAAGTATTATAATTCACGTAAGGCTTCCATCATATACGTATGAAGATGGCCAAAAGGCAGATTGACTGAGAGATGAGTGGAGCTACTGCTCTGAAATTTCCACTTAATTTTCCCACAACCACTAATCACATGCAGTTTGGGTTATTGCCGGCGAGTTTAAACCGGCCGCAATAAAAAAACCATGCTTTTCATTGCTTAGCACCCAGTTCATTATCGAAACAGACGGCTATTAACAACGCTCTTCAGTCCTTAGCAAAATTAAATTTGTCTCTTTTTCTGTCACATAGTGCAGTATTATTTTAAACAGCGACGACAAAAACGAGCTGATACAGAACTGCTTCTGAGGCATATGCCCATGAGTACAATCAAGCACCCCCTTTGACAAAAGATGGAATAGCATTTTTCGTCTTAGTGTATTGTATCTTACCGAAAACGTACTATACTGTACGATAAAAACACACAAAAAAACGCTAATAGTTTCGTTACACAACAACAACGACAACGACAACAACAACAACATGAAAAACATCATAAAAGGACCCCAATATATTCTTTTCTCGAGTCACATGATCTGATGCTACAGAGGACAAGATACTTGCAAGCGGTTCAAAAGTGAGCACAACAGGCGTCACTCACAATCAATAATCAATCGGTTATTAATGTCTTTATCTTTAGGCGTGAATGAATCAATCAACCAACAAATCGATTCCTATTACGAGCAACCGAAATGATCGCTAAACGCCAACGAAAAGGACAACATCGTCTCTGGGTGTTAATCGTGAGTTTGGAGAATGACGTAGACAATGCTTGATAGCTGTTCGAGCGGTCAATCGCGCCACGGCCGGCATCGCCTCGAGGACTAATCACACGCGGCTGTGCGCCATTCTTGTTCATTATCGGCTTATCAGCTATCAGCATCAGCGGCGATCACGGCAACAAAAGGGATATGTACTTATCGACCAAACTACTATATTGCAGCATTAGTAATAGTATGGTATTACACAATGAAACGCCCTCACAACCCTACAGCAAAAATGCTACCCCTATATATTACATATATGTAAAAACATACGTAATACATAAACAGCACATAACGAAGGCTTCCGTCGATGACCACAAGCGATTTTAGTGACGTTTACGAAAAATCGTGACGAGTTCAAACGACTACTGAATATTAATGTAAGGGCAGACGCTACTAAGGGCAACTGTCAGGTGGCATAACATCGTTCTCCTTTTTTTTTCATCCTAACAGAGGATCACAGTGAAAACACCAGATTAGCAAAACTTAAAACTTTATTTCTCTCTCTCGTTTTCTGCTTCAGTCGGCATTCATGTTTGTTTGTTTGTTTGTTTGTTTCTCAATATTTTTGTGGTTTATTCATTCGTAATATGTTTAGCACTTCTTCGACATGTTGTCATCATCATCATTCACCTCGGCATCTTCAATCGCCATCCCGCCTTTCCCCTCCCTTTGAATACCAGAAATGTCTCTACCGCCCCCTCTCGCACTCTTTCATTGCGCCATTTTTCTTTCAATTGAACTTTCTGTTTCGTGGTTTTTCTTGCGCGTTCGTTCGTTGTTGCTTCTTTCCTCTCACTAGCACTCGCCAGACTTTCGTCTTGCCGCTCTTCTAGTTTCCTTTGTGCCTACGTTCTGTTACCCGCCGCGCCATATTTCTCTCGGATAGCAACTCACGTTTCAATCATCTTTCTCGATATCGTAATCATCAGCAATAATATTGTTATAATTTATAATAGTTATTATATAGTAATAGTAGTATCAATGCAAGTAACTTTTGTTTTTATCTCGCGCATGGCAATACTAGTAAATCATAGAGTATGATAATATTCCACATTTATCATCATAAGGTATATTTTACTCTCATCCTCCGTTGTTGTTGTTGTTGTTGTTGTTGTTGTTGTTGTTGTTGTTGTTGCTGTTGCTGTTGCTGTTGCTGTTGCTGTTGTTGTTATCGTTGTTGTTGTTGTTGTTGTTGTTGTTGTTGTTGTT
>NW_019214373.1:0-21140 GCF_002532875.2 Varroa jacobsoni | reverse complement strand
ATCGTTATCGTTGCTGTTGCTGTTGTTATTATCGTTGTTGTCGTTGTCGTTGTCGTCGTTGTTGTTGTTGTTGTCGGCGGTTCATTCATCACTTTCTTTAAACAGTTTTGATAATACCGTTTAGATATACATGCATTTAATTATGTCTTACCTCCGCACATATAAAGGTTATTCGATTTCATGTAATAATTTGCATATACTTCATTTCAGTGTCTCCTCAACTACCGCGCAATTTGAAGTATGCATATTGAAGGTTTTTTTTTTCGCTTCATCTAACAACAACGAACCCCACCATCAAAGACGCTTTTAACTCACTGATCTTATCTTGTCGTAGGGCACACCTTAACATTATGTTCTGAGGTAGAGCGACCTCCTATGCGAGTTCCGTGGTCGTCGAAAACCCGTTCGTTTCTGTTCTAATGAGAAACGTCCGTACTTTCGTACCCGGTCAGCAGATTACTCTATATGTGTGTTGCTCGTAGCGGCAGCCCGACTTGAATCCTAAAAAAACGGATTCCTGCATTTTGCCTCAGTTCAAGCGCCCACCCACAATGGAAAGGCGGTGGATTAGCTTGATATTGGCACTCGACCTCGTCGTTCTGTTATTTGGTTTTGCGCTCGCTATCTATTACGTATTGAGGCCTCGCGCTTTGCCTGAACCATCGTACAGGCTTCCGTCTAATTCTCCTAGCAAATAGTAAACCGACAAACCACATACTGGGAAATGGAGAGGCCATTTTTGGTTTAATGCTCGAGACGATTTTATTGAGTATAGACTATGCTAACAAAAATCCAGTGAAAAATTTATACACAGTAGATAAGACGTTGAAATGGAATCCAAAGCTTCTATAAAGACCAACGATGGAAGAATATTCAGAAACGCACTGCCCGCATCCTGAGAGGTACATTAGTGCTAAGAAACGTAAACTTAAACCCTGTTAGTCTCTATGAATGGTTTAAGATCCTCAGCTCTCAAGTTGAAAGCAGTATCTTGTGTTTGAACGGTTAACCTATTGCGTTCAACGATTCGATCTGTTCTGTGGTCTAATACGCAAGATACGTTATCATTTTTTACTAATTGTGTGGGATCGTCTGTACAAAGGCCGTCTGTATATAATTCATGTCGTGATCTTTGCAGCTGCGCAACGTCTGTCGGTCGATTTGATCTAGATTCGTTAGCACCAAGCGTCATTTCGTAATTATAATATCGTAGCACTAAATTCTATACTTCCCAAATCGTGGGTATTCAAATGTGCTCCAAACGACAGAGGTCCTTGTTTTGCTTTGTACACGTTAAGCACCGTGTTTGCGAAGTTTTGCATCATGTCATTGCAGACATGCCCTTTTAATTAAAAATTTCCTAATCTGTCAGAGTTTTTGTCGCTATTGTTTCAGCTGTGCTGCTTGTTCTCAGCGTATTCAAGCACCTGTAGCTATAGTAAGGAGCAACTAACTAAGCACAGCTTAGACTGGAGCAGAGACTGCCATCACGTTGGTGAATGCGCTGCTTCGGAGTGTTGAATGAATCTGGTAGTCGTATTCAATGATTTTGTCTAATTTCCTATGTTTTAAATTCATCGGTATGCCTATATTGCCCCAGTAGTTTACACGTTACGCATCCAAGTAACTTCGCGATACATAGTGATGCCCCCCACCGCCCTCTAAATATCAGCTAAACGCAATGCGTCCGTACACTCGCTCATCTTCACAATGGCCTCTTCTGTCATGACTTGCTTTATGCAGATCCGTTGAAGACTTCTAGCTCCGGCCGACCTCGTTGTCCCACTGATACGATCATGCTGCCACGCACCCACTAGCATAACTTCTACCCATCGGGGCCATATACGTTGTCGGTAGTAATGATAGCAGAGGTTTTGTGTTACCGTTGACAAGATGCTGCTTGTCAAGTACCATCCTGGTAGTCATCACTATCCGTTTCACTACCACCATTATAAAATACGATCTATTTTTTTTGTTAATTAGTAATATCATTATAGTTTGTATTAATTATGTATAATTATCATCATCAGCATTAGCAGCAGCATATCATTATTAACACGATCCGTTGGGCTAAATCTGACGTCGTTCGTCTCCTTGCTCTCCCGCTATTTTTCCTTTTCCATTGTGAAACATTCATCTATCTTCGACTGTAAACGACTCGCTTTATACTGCTTGTAATATTCGTGTGTATCCACGTAAAAAACGTTATCATGGAGATACCCTTAATAAACGACGCGAATAAAATCGATTGATTTGTGGTATTTGTCAATTCCATTAACCGGTCAGCCAATCAATCATCACTTCAATGATCAACCCGCTCAAATGTCTTAGTCGGCTCAGATGTGTCAGCCTGGTAAATTTCCTACGTGGGAAAGACGTAACGACGAGATCGATTGGACGAGAGGTTCTTTACGCGCTGTTCCCGTTTACTCCCACTTGGTTAGGATCTGTTCAGGGATTTTCACTCAGCAGTGAAAATTTGATCGTGTATATATATACACACACACACACACACTGTGGTCATCGATTTCATTTGATTTCCAATTTTTCATGAAATTGCAGTTATTAAACTGCAATAGTTTTCATTCTTCCATCAATTATAATCATGACTTCTGTCGTTGTTTCTATTATATATATTATATTTCAAATTAATAATAATAGTACTAGTAAGCAAGTGAGAGGTTATCGTCATTACCCATTGCGCCATATTCATAGGAAATAATCGCATTATGTAGTGATAACAATTGCCACGGTCGTTGCTGCGTGATAATTACATTTTCAAATAGACTTTTTGAGACAGTTTCATTAGCCTCTGTGGTGTTTGCATCTTTTTTTTTTTTTATTTCCACACTTCCTGCGGTGCTGGCTGGCAGAGACAGTTCGCTGTACGACCTCCAGGATCCGGCGCACCCTGTGCCGTCGTCTCAAATCTGCCGGCCAAACAACCGCTGCCAAGTCATCGGGACACTTCTCATTCGGTCGTTCTCATCTTCGTTCGCCTCTTTCAAATGACTTTGGATAACAACGCCTCAAAAATACGTAACCACTCGTTGACCATATATCGCCGTTTATTCGGCGAAGTTCACCAAAATCTAGTGTCACTACTGAGTAATAGGAATTATAATACGATCAGCAGCAAAAACGAAGTGTCCAAGAAGCAAACATATCCTCCATATTTGTTTGTTGTTGAGTTGGTTTAGTTGAAATTAATAATAATATAATAATGAATACTTATAATAATAATAATAGTGAAAAATAATGAATACTCCATGTTTCTATTTTCTTTTCTTAACCTCGTTCAGCTTCGCTTGTTCTTATCATTTCTATCACCACCGAACAATCATAGAAAACAATTAGGGGTAGTATCTGACCTATGTTCCACATTCATGTAATATTACGTTTACTCAGCTTACATTTTTTAAAACGCTGCCAATAGTTTCTCTTAAAAAAAATTTCCTGTTTGTTAACCCGCATCCGTGAAGACAAAAACAATATAAACGCTGGTTTTTGACTAAGAGTGCAGCATGTCTAAAGGCGGACGAAGAGAAATTACCGGAAAATAAATCCCACCCAAAAAACACCCAAGTACTATTAAACACCTTCCATTGTCGTTGGCCATTTAAACAGTGTAAGCTTGCTGCTGTAACGATCGTTGATTTAAAGAAACGACCCTCACACTTCTTTCTGATCAAAAATGCTTAAAATCCTGCCTTCCTACGTGACGCCATGAGATCCTGAGGAAGCAGCCCGCACCTGTTTATAAACTCAGCTGCACAGTTCCATCCCACTATAATCTCAAACCAGCAGCTGCCCACAGATGTCTCATGAAGTCGTACACACGCCATTCCGCATTTCTTGTCACAACAAAACGAATCCGTGGACACCTGTTACTACGTGCTACATCAACCTGACAGACCGCGATCTTCTACTCTTGTCGTTCTAGGCTTACTATCAGGGATAGTTATTAGGCAGTACTCCAAGAACTTCATTGGTTGTCTTGGATATCAATGATCACGAAATGAATCAGGAATTCCAAAAATTCAAAACGCGCATGGCGGGTATTCCTTGGGATCCCGCTTAGTAAACATCGATAAGTAACAGATAGCGTCAATCGCTATTTCGTAGAAAGTACTTTGCCTTATCCACGAGTTCTTGAAGACCAGGTTTCACAACAAAGACACACAGCTAAGACAGACATCTTAGCTGAACATGAAGTTGTCCGAAACACCTCCGCTCCGCTATTACTAAAATGCCTGTTTTTGTTATACCTCGGCCTTCATGGTTACTGTAGATCGGACTTCTTTATAGTAGATCTACTACAACGGCCATCGACAAAAAGCCCATTACTATGAAGACAAACATCTACGTAAGCAAGCTCTTACGTATTTCGTTACACGTTCCAATCACGATTCGGATGCGACGTGTCGTACCTCACCGTTATTGTTACCGTACATAACCTCTACAGCTATCCAATTTTGATAGAAACATTGATGATTGAGCAAGACATCGCCCGCCAGACAGAGTGGAGTTTTAAAAACAATACGCTGTCATGCAGAACGCCAATTTGACTAAAATGGCGAGGCTATACTGAATTGGATAAACGTAGGTGCTCTTTGTTCTTCCAGCAGTTAATCTTGAGCTCAACGAGAAGAATTACGGTTCTTGTGGCATCGGAAATGTACCCCAAGGCGGCCTTTCTTCCTCAGCGTCATCATCGCACGGCCGTCACTAGGGATTCAGCTAGCTTAACACGTATACTCGTCATTACATCAGCTAGAAAGAACGCGTAGTAAATATAGGTTACCCTCTAGGCGTAAAATCGAGTATCTTTTATCTGTTTATATTGTCATTATCGTATATCGATAAATTAAATCACATCTCTCATTTCACAAAGTTCAGATACTTGTTTGTGTGCCGCTTCGTTAGTCGGGCTCGGTTGTTTTTTAGATGCTTCCACATCATTAATTTATAGTGTGCCTACATACCCACATTCGTAGCACTACCGTCATTGTGATTACACTAAATTATTGATAATCACGCACATACATACATACACGCATTCCCAAACTCAACTGCGCATGCACAAATCTTAACTACGTGTCATTAATAACAAGTTTGACTTACTATCTTCAGTTAATCAACTTGAATTTTTTAAGTTTTTCAACCTGCTTCGTATGTTATTAAAGTAGAGAAAAAGCATTCTCATTTTGCATCAAGTGATGAACTACTAAACAGCGTACACGAACTAAAGTTTCGCCTATCGCCATTGTACTTCTTATCATGACTGCATACCATGTTATGCTCTCGGCTCAAAGGAAGAGTACACACGACCCGATCATCCAGCCCTGTCAACCGAAGTTTCGAGCTGAATCTGCAACAAATTTCCATGTGGCGTTTTTTCTGGCTTTTTCTCTCACCCTCACACGTATTCACATTCTATTTTAGGTATTACACGGAGCGAACAACGTGGCCCCAATATTTAGTCATAGTAATCATGCTTCTCTGATGAAAATCCTGAGCGGCAGAAACACTGCCACATGCACCTATTCAACGTAATGCGCTGCTTATCTTCGCAATACGGGCAGTAGTAAGGTGACGTTAATAAGCATTACCTCTAGGGGGTGTGGAGGTCATTGGATTTCTTTTTGCACTTTCCTGTTTGGTTATCCCGTTAAACTGAACGGAAATGGTACTCACGTTAAGTGGTTACGAGCGACCTAAATTTTATCAGCAGCATTATGTAGTTTTCATCCCCACAACCGTTGTTCGATATCCCTACAATCATATTACCACATTCATCATTGAAGTTACTTAGCATTAATATTTACCACTATGTACAGGACACATAATGAACGAAGCAAAGGTGCTTAATCATCAAGTCAGCCAACAGCTGCAGCCAGGCGAGACCCCCAACTACTGAAAACCATCAACTCCACCGCTTCCTCCTCATCCTCTATTTTATCATCTATTTGCTTCTTTTTTTCTCAGCTCATTCATCATCATCGTGTTACTTAATCTTCACTTCAATAACAACCCGGTGCGAATTTCATTCTTTCGGAAATCACCGCGATCGACAAAGATACGTTCACTTTCCTTCTCTCACACAGTCAAAAGCACACAAGCACACGGACCATCACACAAAAAAAATTAAGAAACAAAGAAAGAACCAAAAAAGCTTTTCCTATTATCATTTCGACTAACTTAACCGAACTGTTCTGCTAGATTCCCTAAGCACCAACGAATAGACCCCAATCCATCGGGCGTTACGTGCTCGGTGCTTTCGTTTTTTCTGCAGATACCCATTAACCCGATCAGTTAATCAGTACCCAGTTTTTCCGATAAAGACCAATAACACGTAAGAAAAACTGTTCGGTGCTACTAGCAAGCACAACAAAGCCATTCACTTAAATACCTCTAAGCGTACCCAGGGTTAGAGTATCGTATATCTTCCAAGTACAGCGTGACCCGGAACGACGTCATCGAACAAAATGAGTACGCTCCATCTTTAATCAAATACAAAATCTTTCATTAGTAATCCGCAATAGTATTGGACAATAGTACTCAACAGGCAATAATAAGGCCATTATGTAATCGACCTAGCAAAAAACAGCCGGCCACATGATGTCCAATGGTGGTGTGTAGAGCGCACAAGCTTTTGGCGCTCTAAGAACATCTCAACCTGAGGGGCTATCGTGGGACCGGTGGCCATGACACCAGCGTTATAGTGGTTATGGCGGTAATGTAGCCCTCTCCACGCATCTGTTACATGTTGAATGCCTGTCACGCATTGTATTGTTGTAGTTACTGCATACCTTCGTCGGTTTCGCTTGTTCATTAAGACGCGGTAAGCCTAAATGTTACAACGGTTTTGCAGTGTTGTCAAATATTGTTGGTGCGGTTGTTTCTGTAGATTGCTTACTGTTGCTGTTAAGGTAACTTTCTGCCATTTGTTATAGGTAGATGTTCGTTGTGCTTGTCCTATATTTATAATATTACGTAGAATTAATTATCTATCTATACTTTGGTGTAATCATGGCAGAGTTTGTTTTCTAAACCCTTAGGGTGGGAATGCTACCGGACTTGAGGTTGTTTTTGGAAAGGCGATATTGAAAAGGGGTGTTCTTCTATTTAGAAGAATTTGCATCCAAGGTGAAGTGCCTGCACCGCATATTCTGCCTCCTAGATGACCCGACTTATTTTGAATGGTCGAGGCGGAAGGCATGATCCGAAAACAATCGGGCAACACTCCTGTTATCATTGTTCTGGGAACAGACGACGCATCACTTTTAAGGCCAATTCAAATGGAGATACCTATTCTTACTATTTAGAGTAAATCTAGGGAGCGGAACTCGCGATGAAGACGCTTGACTTTGGACTCCCAAAAGAGGGCGTTTACCCCTCTCTCTACCACCCTTGAAAAACAACTTCACGTTTAAAGGCATTCTCACCTTGAAGAGAATAAAAGCTCTGCCATAGTTACACCGAAATATATCGCTGGAAGTTATATTCACTCGAAAGGTCAGAGCCCACATTGCTGCTCGATCAAATGTTTCTCTCATCTCTTACACAACTTGGGAACGAACGCGATCGGGCTGTTGGTCGAGCAACTATTGCTGCTTGTCACTATAGCAGACGAAACACAGGTGAACAGGTTGAGGACAGGCATGGAGGCCTACGCACCGTTGACTACGACGGGGGAGGCAGTGGCTGCTTGCGGTTGCGCTGGATCTTGCTGTCCCTGGACGACTTGTCCCGGCACGACGGCCGCTGCGCTTGCATTGGCAGGTACCATTTGTGGAGGTGACGGTGATGCCCCGTTTGATACGTCAGGTAGAGGCCAAAACGTTGGCCGATCGCGCGTCCGCAACTTAACATCATCCCTGAGCTCAAGTTGGGTCGACTCCTTCACCGCCTGAAAAGTGGATTTATCCGATTACAAATTGACAATTCAAATGATCCGAAAATTTCCGATCATAGGAAGCTATTTATAACAACCCATGATAACGCGCGTCAGCCGCGTTATGTTCTTTTATGAAATGACTTTCACTTCCCAAGAAAACGATGCCTAGGTTATGAGTACGCATAATGCTATAATATATGGGTTTCTGTTACCTTTATGAAGAGGCTGATATCTTGGGTGAGAGCCTGTATCCTGTGAAAGCCTGCAATCAGACTTACTGGCAGGAATCCTTCAGGATCCATTTTACGACGAAGGAAGAAATCTCTCTGCAAGTTTTCTTCACTGAAATAGTACTCGACCTGCTTGCGAATGTACTCCTTGAGCGTTGCTTCGTCCACTGAAACCGCACGTGCACCATATCACCAAATAAATTGACTTTAAGAAGTTTGCGACAAAATAATGGGGTTTTTAGTGTAGAGAAAATATAAAGAGTCTGTAGAATAAAGCTTAATAGCTCTCGGAAATACTAATATATATATTAATATTTGATATTATATATATATATATATATAATTATATATATATATATATATAATATATATTTTTTTTTTTTTTTATACTTGTTCTGTGTACGCTAATCTAATAGAACTATGAAACGATCGGGTCGAACACATGTAGCTACGACACGGAAAAAGGGGTCACAGGTAGGTGAGAGGCATCACGCCCATGATACAAATGGTAGAAGACTATGGAGAATTGATAGAATCATCTGGTTCTGGATATTTAGTGTCTAACCTTATCGACTCTCGTATGACCACCATATCACCGTTAAGCATTAAGCTCATGCACTGAGTATTTTCATCTGTATTACCTAAATATTTTAATTGGTCTTCATGGAAAGACTAATTTTGCGAACACCTGGACTGCGTAAACTTAGTTTAACCAAAAAAACAATTTTACCTATATCCGTATTGTTTACTATTCCGATGAACTTTCAGTAGTTTCAGCAGTCGGAAGTACCGAACGTTTAATCTAATATCCGTTAAAAATACCTGCGTAGAGAAAAGACAATGGCTCTTCAAACACGCACAGGTGTTCTTATATTGTTGTCACACACATTTTGTCATTATGGGGGGATAACGTTGTGGCTACTTGCTGCTGGCCAATTAACTGGTTGGATTAGTAATTAGCGGTAAAGCGATGCTACCAAAAGCTCGTAATGTCTGCTACGGAAAAATCTGCTCCAAGCACTCGCGGCCATAGCTTTCTGGTAAAGGCCAGGTAAACATATCCACACATTGTCGTGACCCTTTCTTCCACGTGTGCCGCCAGTACGACGCGGTTGGCAATCCACGAGGCGATAGCAGCCACAGAAAAGCTCAGTCCTTTGTGGTAGCTTTGTCCAACTTTAGATCATCACTTCTCCATTACTGAATAGCCAAGGACTCGAAGCAGCAGCAGCAGCAACGGCCGCACAATAACTTCTGCCAATCTGCCTACGGACGACCCATGTTATAATGTGCTAGTTCGCAACACCAGAACAGTCGCTACAGGTTACATACGCAACACAACATGAACCAGTAATCTTAGCACCAGCATGGTTGCTTTAAGTCAAGCACAGAAGCTCATTTCGATTGGGAGCTTCTTAGCTCTATGAGCTATTTCTGGCAAATTCGCAGGCTAAAACGGTTCTCCACAAAATGTCCTAGATTTCGTCTTCCAGAAGCAAACACACAGCATTGGCACTGGTATTTGCCACAAAAAAAAGCTGTCATCTTTATGCGTTTTTCATAACGTAAAACAAATACAGAATTCACAGAACTGGTACTCACTGAGATAAGATGCACCGAGAAATCCATATCTTGCACCAGGCACTTGAGCGATTGGCGATGGCGCTGGGCCGTTCGGGGCCGCGGCTCCTCCCGCAACAACAACGGCGCCACCTAGGGGAGCTGCAGCAATGAACTGTCCAGTTGGAGGTGGCGATGGAGTTAAAGGTAAACGCGGAGGTATGATCGGCACCAGGAAACTCGGCGAAACTAAAATTGCAGGACGTTCAGCCAGCAAAAAACGAAACCAAGCGAAGACCGTTCAATAAGGTCCAATTGAGAGTTTGCCACAAGATAATTGATGAAAACAATCATTAGGTTCTCGTCTAGTTACATAACTGATTGACATTTGCTGCATGATACAGAGCCATAATGGCCCTTTCTTTTATCAAAATTACATCGCGTTAACTTGAATTTCCTTGCTAGAACACCCACACAACAGCAACGATAACAATTTCTGTTCACGTAGATTGACAGGTCATACCGGACGTGTGGCAGCTGTACGTAACAGCAGTGGTATGAGGTAACCATCGGTTTCGTGCACATATATAGAAAACATTTTAATGGGAACATGTTTACCTTCAAGATTCTCCGCAGGCGACTGTTGTTGGCCTCCGGGAGGAACGATAACGCCTCCTTGAGCGGCGATGGCGGGTCCCCGAACCCATACCCCTTGAGAGGATCTACCGCCTCTGCCACGGCCTCGACCTCGGTAACCTGTCCGAGGACCTGAAACAGCTCCCCGTCCTGACGACTCCCGTTGCTGATTTACGCCAGCCATGTGTCCACCGTTTCCACTGGATCCTCCTCCATTCATCAGATTTCCACCGGTGATAGCCGATCCGAGTGCCGCTTGATTCAAAGATCCAGCACCTGGTAGAGGCGACGCACCGTTCGTTGCTTGCCCTGAAGTCAGCAGTGAAAAAAACGGCGTGCTATTGTGATACTCTGTAGATGAATATCGATAAAAAAGACGCTTGTAAAAAGAGCACGCTTAGTAGCTGCCCTTAACGCTGGGCTAGTAATAATAACCTACACTGAACAGCAAGTGAAGTAAGCAAACAAATCGATAAGTCCCCGCAGTTCTCCATATGAGAAGTCTGAATATATTAATACTTACAGCTACCATGTTGTGGCTGCTGTCGATTATTACTACCGAGGTTAGCACCCGCTTGTTGCTGCGGCTGGGCTTGCGACCCGCTGCTGCTGCTGCTTGACTGGACGCTTCCGGCAACGCCAGACTGGTTTCCTCCGTGACTAAAAGCGGTGCCGTAATTGTTGCTGGCTTGGCTATTTGACTGGTTTTGTGCGGTATTATGATGACCACCGTGAGGGTGATTGTGCGCACTACCGTGGACATTTTTATGTCCCGAACCCATCCCTCGTTCGGTCCTGTCACCCCGTTCGCTTCTGTCACCCCGGTAGCCCCCCTCTCGCCTGGACTCTTTGCCTCCCCGACTTCCACTAACCGGCTCGATAGCCAGAGGCACCCACTTTGGCTTGGCACCTAAAGCAATGACAACAAAAAATGACAGTGAATCGCATGGTCACCTGCTAGTTAGCTACGTTAGAATTACAGAGGAATGCATGAATGGCGATATTTACCAAATATTCTCGTATCATCTATCAGGTAACCTGCCCAAAACTAACCGGCAACAGCTTCGTTGGTCTCAAAATGAAGTGCTCGACGGTAATGCACAACCTCCTCCTTTTGTATCATTCACGGTCCATATCGAAATAGACGGAATCGAGCAGTGACGTCAAATGTTTTCCTAATGATTCCATGTATTTAAATTCGGTTTTGATCGCTTATACTTCCTAAAGAGGGCAGTAGATCACGTGAGGTACCCTGTCCGTCGATACTTTTAATCAACTTACTGATGGCAAGACCCAGTATAATAATGCAAATCACTTGCACAGCTATTGAAAAGCTTCCACAGCGCTGCTTTCAAGCAAAGAGTAACAAGGATTATTTAACATTAGCTAAATATTGTTCGTATCATACTTCGCACAGCTCAAATGTTTGACATTAATGAAACATCAACTTTTCGTCTTTTACCCTTCCGCTAACTTACCCTTCTTCTTGTTGACAGAAAAGCTGCTATTGTTGCCCCCAGCTCCGTTGTTATTCCCTCCAATGTTGTTGTGACTACTGGCTGAGTTCGCGCTGCTTGCCGAGTTGACGTTGCTTCCAGCAGCGCTAGCTGTGTGCGTCACGTTTCCTCCGTGCGCTGAACCATGGGACGTTCCTCCTCCTTGAAGGCCCTTTGTGTTACTGCCTCCCCCACTAGCACAGCTATTCCGGAGGCCGGCCGAGTCGTGGCTGCTCATATCGTGATCCCCGTTACCCCGATCGCCGCCCCGATCACCTCGATCGGGGGCCTTCTCACTGCGTGACCCTCTGGTCTCCCTGCTGCTTCCCGACTTCGGAGACGCCACAACACTACCGTTTGAAGAGGCAGGATTGCTGCTAAGTGGCTCATCGGCCACGACTTCGCCGAGAGTCGGCCACTCCGACATCGCCGACGTCGAAGTGTTCACGCCCTGCGACACGACCACGCCCCCTCGGCTGCCTCCTGGGCTGCTGCTATGCTGACTGCTCCGATGGACACCAACACTGTTGTCCTCTGAAAACATTCAACGACAAATGCAACCATGAGTTAATCCGAAAAGTGACGACTAAAGAAAATTATAAATATCGTTAGCGGCGCTCCCTCATCAAACCATGCGTCGCGACATCACACAGGTTATTGCACGGACGTCTAGCTTCGACCAGCTTAGTTCAAAGTGGCTTCAGTTACCGAACAGATCCACGAACGAAACGTACAAACAACATCTCATGTATTTTCATCGGATTGTCAATATTATACATTATTTGAGAACAATTCTGAACACGCTTACCCTTTCTACTCATACAGCATTCTCTCCGAGCCATAACGCATTGCTCCTATACATGCGTACCACTAGATTAAGCTCTCAGGTTGATCTGTTGAGTTCTCATGGTATCCGATATCAGTCTGTCATTTGCTCATCTACAAGTTCTGATGACTTTAAGGCCCATGACGAAAACTATCTTGATGAACATGATATGCAATTAGCGATTGACTGCGAAACTAGGCTACCTGTGCCTTGGATTGAGCACAAAAACTACGTATGCTATTTCACTATAATATTTCGTTTTCGAAAGGTAACAATGATCAGAAAGGCTCAATTTTTAACGTACCATAATACGTAGCTGCGGCTGTGCAGTTTTATGTCTTGAGAAGAACAGCTGAGCTAATTAGTTAAATTTATCACGAATCACCAACCTCGTCGTTCAGCAGCTATGACGAGAAAAACATTTTCGTATAAGACCCCTCTACTATAATAAACCGGGCTCAAATCATCGTGATGGCCTGGAACACTAACCATGTAAGCTAGAGGTCTCTAATTGAAGCCATTCGCCTGCACCGGAACACCGAACGAAATCCACACTACTCTTTTGCGTGTACGCAAAAATTAACTTAAACCATCCGAAAACACAACGATGTGCAGCTTGGTATCAGATATTATTTTCTGTTCGGTTTGGCATTTAATTTAAAACGAAAGCTTAGTTCGAAGCTTAAAGATCTGTCGCCAACGTCCAAAGCTACACAAATGTATCTCGAGATATTGTAACAAAGCGAACGTTATTGTTCAGGTCTGCCATGCAAGCCATGTATCTAACGTGCATGTGTTTCAGCTAATATAGCGTAGTTCCAATAGGTTCACAGTTACTTTATCGTCATCGTCAGTACAACGAAATAAAACTAACGCTCTGTTTTCGATCTACTTCTGCGACGCGTTAAAAACAGTACCCATTGACATGATCCGTGGACGAAGCAAGAACCACTCTACTACTCTAAAACATAACCATGCTATATATTTCATGGGCTATGAAATTAAATAAAATATCCATTGACACTTCAGCGCGGACGCACGGATCGGCTTGATGCTTCATAGACAACTCAATGACTTCAAGTGTGTAACGCAAACGCCACTCAATCCCTTAACTCACGATTCAAATGACAGCCCTTTCCACCTAAAAACGGACACCCAGCTTAAAGAAAAGAAGATCCCAAATCCTTCAACCATTATAAATTGAAATTTTATCATAATAGTCATGAATCTTTCACATACGTGAGCCACCACGACAAATTAGAGAGCCGTTGCCGTAGAACTTGAAAACGACAACATATTTAAGTCACAAGGTGTACGAGCACCTCTTATTGTTGCCTTCTCCCCATTCTTGTCATAAGCCAGTTTTTGTTTGTTGTCCAAACCAGCACTAGCAGCAGTCTACATATGGACCTGTATATCCGATGCACTGGTAAGCAACTGGAGAACTACTACAGCTTAGGGCGCACTTAACTCCACTCGGTCAGACCGTATGGAAAGCCGAACAGCTTGGCAGCAATAGGCGACAGCAGCGCTGCAGATCCACTCAACCCTAGCGCAACTAGACTTGCTACAGACACGAGTTACCTAGAAGCAACGCCTAAATTCGCATTTGGAGTAGCGACTGTCGTCGTCTCTCCATTAATGGCAACGGCTTTCGCTGCTGCAAAAACTGGCTGCTATGGAGAACAAGCAGGGTTAATGATCGTGGCAAGCGCAATAACAGTACGCAGCCATCTTGATTCTAATTTCTGCTGGAAACACGTTCAACGAGTAACACGACGACACAGGGTACGCCAGCACCTACGGCGAGTGACAAGCTAGCAGTATATCTAGACGAACTGCGCACTACCGCTAGCTTGATCGATCAAACTAGCAGTTCCTTTTCGTTGTTGTAGACCTTGTTCCTTTGTTGTTTTCGTTATCGCTCATTAACATCGACGTTACGCCAGTGCTACTGGTCGTATGTAACAGCTGGACAAGCAGTGCCACCACTACAGCAGAGCAGCTGGTGCTGCACCGCCGCTGTTCTCCTTCGATAGGTCGACGATCAAAACAATTTCAGAGTGCGGAGCCCGCTGGAGACGAACAGGTGGTCCTTCGTGCGGCCATATTGATTTTCAGTGCTTGCCGCACCGACGAGTGCGAGTGCCACACTAGCGAAAACAAGAACTTCTTGCAAGATGGTCAAATCTTTTTTTTGTTGAAGCCGGTAAATGCGAAAATTGTTTAAGTTACAGCCAACCTACAAGCGCGCCAGCAAAATCTCAGACCTTAACGCATCAACGAAATCGCTCTACTTCGGTTGTAAGTCATCCTCTCTCTTGCTTACCATTGATAGTTAAAGCACCCGCATGTAGGCCTCATTGTTATCTGGCTTTAGTCAGTTGAGGTGGCTTTCGGTGGCCGATCAAATCATCATTAGCAGAATTTGCACTAAGTCTAGTTCAGCCCAGGATGGGTACAGGCAAGCCCTGTGGGCAACACCGGCGACCTCTCACTAGTGCTCGTTGCGCTACTGTCGCTGCCTGAGCGAAGGTCAGGCTTGTTACTCTTAAATGCTAGCGCGTACACTAGAAGAATTAGGTCTGCTCTCTTCTAGCAGCCAACTAGATCCATGTCTCTCCATATGCTCCCTGCATTCCGCCGCGATAGGTTCGTTAACTCTCCTACCATGTTCCACAACCTGCCGATGTGCCTGGCTTGACCTGATCGCCCGTGCCGTATGTATGACCCAAGTGGACAGACGGATGGTCCGATAGGGGCCAGTTAGCCAGATTGGCAGCCCATAGCAATAGATGTTTGTCACAAGTCTTCTTCGTGAGCCGCTGGTGGACCATGATACTGATCGCAGATGCTGTATCCATGACAAGCGGCGTAGTTGTAAAATCAGATATTGTTACCACGCATAAGTTATCTACCGTGGGGCATATTTGGAGCAATTGGAGTCGCCTTCAAATAGTTCGTGGCTTCTGTTTCGGGATATTCGACGGCAGTAATAACACTTATTAGGCAAATTACTTCAATTTGGCAATAAGCATAATTTTTACTGGTGGCCTACTAGAGGGTCCTTATTCTTGCTTTTGGCTTATATAGAAATCCGAGAGATATCAAACACCAATTCGAAAAATTTCATTAAGCTATCAATAGGAAGATGCTTCATGATGCAAAACAACCCGTATGGTGAATGTCAGCAAAACATTACACTTATGGATTACATGATAAGGTTACGTGTGAAAATGGTTCAATGAAACCTCTCCGGTTGAATGCGAGCTTACCGTTAATATTGTAAACATTATCGTGGCTGGCAACTTCAGAATATCCATTACATTCCAACTGAAACCAACATCAACCATAACTGTTACCGATCAACATTAAAAATGAATAAAAATAATCGTTTACAGTCAACTATCGTTGTTCCTCCTTTAGATATTTTGATAATAGCTTCGTTCAATGATGACTAGATTTCAACCAATCAGTCCTCGACAATTTAAATTTAGATACTTTCGTTACTTTTACATGAGGATAATCTTTAGAAATGAAATAATTATCTTTAACTACGAAAAAAATTACCCTAGAAAGGCGTTTGTTCTAAGGTTCGTCTTTCCACGACTTTTAACTCACGTTCGTTGAGACTCGTGCCCATAAAACTACGCCTTCAGTTGTCTCCTGCGCTTATTGTTAGTCATGTAATACATAAATTTTACTTAAAAAAAAACTTACCCTGTTATAATCGCCGGAGATATGGCTGTTCGAGGCAAGGAAAGCTTTCTGAGAGGATGATTTTGCGTCAATCGACTGTAAAGCAGCTGTAAGAAGAAATCGAACGTTTGATTGGAGGCTTATTTTTCGAGCTGAAGACAAATGCTTCTTGACCCATATAACAGCTTCGATACCGTATACCTCTTTTAGGGATGCTTCAGCTCGAAATTCTTAAAGTGTTGTACAGTGCTCTAAATAAGGTCTGCGTAAAATCTATAAATCTTCAGTCGACGATGAAAGCAACAGTGTACAATTTAAATTATCTCACCATAACTGAAATTATAGAATTACTTAGCACTTTGTTAGCTCTCCTCAAAACTAATATACCTAATAGAATTAGCTGACTCCTGCGCTGCTTTTGGCTTTTGATCTAGTTGATACATCGCTCTTCATTTTATCCACGAACATCAAAAACGGAAATCGAAACGTGGCAAAGAACAGCGTATTATCTTGCACCAATGGGCCTGTTTGACACCATAATTTTTAGCATATCCCATCTTAATTAGAAGAGCCGTTGTTGCAAAGTACTGCTCCAAAAGGCTGGCTCGCAGCGTGAAACAAAGTAGGGTTATGGCTACCTGGTTGGTCTCAAACTCAGACTACCTCAGGTGACCCTCAGAGCTTTTACGTACCTCGAGAAAATATTTCAATCTCGTGTTTTGCAGAGGTTGAAACCTTATAGCACTGAACCCCATGAAGATCTTACCTGTAAAATGCTTCAGCATTTTACTTCTTGTTGGTTAGCGTAACCACAAGAAAACATTACCACTGCTAACATTCATACCTACCTATTATTCTCGAATATACAACCTATTTGCAAGCAAATTCACGGTGATGTTCCACGGTAACGGCGGCTGTGTGCTTCATATCATATACAGACATTTGCTAACTTGCTGCCATTATTGGCTCTATCTGATCAAACTGAGTGGTTTTGTTATTGATCAAGACGCATTGCAGTGGATCGCGCGCTTTACACCAATAGCCAGTGCAACGGGCCGCACAAGGAAGATCGTGCATATCCGCGCACACGCTTGTAGAATCTTCAATCAAGCAATGAGAATCGGCGGTAGTGTACTGTATATCAATGGTAATAAGCGGTTTGTCAGATCGCCCGCCCGTAGCCATCGTCCAACTAAACTTGGGTTCAAGTCAAAAGGAGGCGGTCGACCGTCCAGAGCCGATGGCGTATAATAATGCTGGATTTCTTGTCGTTCTACCCCCAACACGATCTCCCTTACACAGCGAGCGCGGCGCCCTTCTGCTAAATCGTCAGAACAACACAGTATCCGGGGGATACAGGGACGTTATCCGGCCTCATGGCGCTGGTTGGTCCACTACCGTCACGAGGAGAATAGAGAAACCGGTGGGACAATTATCGTCTCACGCTACGTGTGGCAAGTTAAATAATACAAACCAGGCGGCCAAGCAAGCAACAGCCTCAGGGCTGATCAGCCACACATTGTTTCAACTAATCGTGCCAAGAACAGAGGCCGTACCGTCAAATAGGTAACAAAAGCTACAAACAACTACCGCGCAGGATGGTGATGAATCATGGTGCAAAAACACCAGCTTTACGCCAGTATGACAACCTAACATCTTGATCTCCTTAGGTTTCTATATCGTTTACTGTCGCCGTTTCAAAGTCCATTAGTATTAGGCAGAAGGGCCGGTGAAGTCACGAAGGTGCAGAGATCTGGTTTGTAAAAAAACCCTGTGGCCTAATATAACGTTATGGGCGCTACTATAATAATCGTTATTGAAATCAAGAGTTATTTACTTTTAGATTAACGCAATAATTTATAACGGCTAATAACTACTGCGAAAATACTTCCAGTGTTGTAGAGCATTTTCCATGTTCTTGGCGTAAATTTCAGCCCACTACTTACAAACTTCCTTAATATTGAAGGCAGGCTGAAAATATGCTTCATTTCAAGGTTTCAAGCGACTTGGGTTAGATTAGTTGAGGCGCAAATTCAGTGGCCATCTTTCATGGTTTACGCAGGTTTTCAACATGCTCCACAAAGCCGGCTGCTAAATTAACTTTCAAACATGACTGTGTCATTGCTTTGTTTTTCTGGTTCGTTTACATGTCAAGTTCAAAGAAAGGTCTCTCAACATGGGCGACTTTTGACTATTTCTAGCGATTCACAGTGAACATTAAAGCTGGCGCGACGACTACTCGTCATTCGCTCTGTATAAATATCTCAAGATTATTAATTGCTTGTTATTGAAGTCATAAAATTACCCGCAGTCGTAGTTAACCCGATACGATTATGACCCGTAACCAAGATGTAACAAAAGTTGTGTCACCTCCATATAAACGAGTAAATGAAATTGAGTGGGTGCTCACAACACGTCACCATTCTTCAGCTTGCGAGGTTGCCTACGGGCATAATCAAGAGGTTAATCGGTCTATTTCGATAACGATTGCCCAGAAGCATTTGTCAGTAAAATGAATCGTTACAAACAGATGGTTTTGCGTGCCATAACATTTTTCCCAGGGCATTTACGGGCGAAGACCGATGCCCGCTAAGCACAGCGCGTACGATCAAGCTATCATGGTTTCCTTTAATGCAAACATTTCTTACTTATATTAACTAATGGTATGTATACTCATTTCAGCGGATTGCTATTAAATGAAAAAAAAAAATACTTACTAGTAGTTCCCTGATGGCCGCTTGTTTGTTGCTGTTGGTGCGTTGTCGCCGATGCTATTCTTCGATTCGAACCCGTGTTACCGTTGGCATTGTTGTTGATGCCTCCTATCGATTTGTTATTATTATTAATGCTACTCTGATTGCCGTTTCCGCTGTTGTTGTTACTGCTACTGGTACCACTCTGAGGTAAGCTGATATTGACACCGATACTTTGTTGGGCTTCTTGCTGCTGCTGTGACTGATTGATTTGTGGCGGATTTGCACTAGCGCCCGAGGCGGTATTGTTCTCTTTCGAGTTGGCACTCGTAACGGGATGACTGGCGCCGGTTGACGTCGACGCCGTCGAGGCGCCACGCAACGCGTCAGGGAATCCACCGGCACCAACAGCAGCCAAAGGTGTACTATAAATTGCTTGTTGTTGCTGCTGCTGTTGCACCGATTGTTGCGCTGACGACTGTTGCTGCTGCTGCTGCTGCTGCTGCTGCTGTTGCTGCTGCTGCTGTTGCTGCTGCTGTTGGGCTAATTGTTGACGCTGAGCGATCACTTGAGCGGCGTTGCGGTTCTTGGTCCACGGATTAACAAGTGGTGGGGGTGCACACACGAACGTATGCTGCTGCTGCTGCGGTATCGTCGTCGTGTCGTCATCTGTCCGCAGCTCTTTCCCAGCAGCTGACGTCGTGTTGGAATCTCTGTTGCCAGGATGGCTTTGATGAGATTGCTGATGATAATGGGCATGGTGATGGTGGTCTCGGTTATGGTGGTGATCATTTTTGTTACCTCCTACTGTCTGGTCCCCTCGGTCGCTAGCTTCACTCGCACGAGATGAAGGCCGTTCGGGCCGGTTTCTTCGTCGGTCTTTTCGCTGATTTCCGCCGCCGCCTCCTCCTCCTCCGCCGCCCCCACCGGCGTCGCCGGCGTTGTGCGCCTTACTGCCGCCTGACCCCGAGTTACCAGTGTCTTTTCGAGGCGGTTTACCATTCTGATGTTTGTTTGTGCTGCTGCCTGTATTGTTATTATTATTGTTGTTGCTGGCATGCTGATGCTGAGACTGTGTGCCCCCAGCAGGGACCTGAAGCTCTTCAGAGGCCATGGCGGCTACCTTGGTCGTCATGGAGCTTCCGTGGGTTATAAAGCTGTTAGTCTTTCAGTTGCGCTCCAACAGACGCACCACAACTAGAACACGTAGACCAATTTTCAGCACCTTGCGTGTGATGTATATTAATAACAGCCAGTTAAGTCCCTCGTAGACGTTGGCTTTTTTCTTTCTTCCCGAAACGTAACTTAATATCGCCGCAAAATTCACTTTTCAAAGTGAGATTGTACGTCGACGCGTGCGATAACAATATAATGACGGAACGATCGGAGTACTTAGTTTTCTTACTTATGATGAAATGTTCTTCCACGGCGGTTTTACGATGGTAATAGCAGTAGCACTACTACGAAACGGCAATGATCACCAGTACTGTAGAGGAAATGCACTTATGGATTACGATCACAGATAGCAAACAGTATGAGAGATAATGAGAATAGCCGCCCGCTTGTAATTATTCAGCGGGACAAAACAAGAAGGTGTCGAAGAAAGCTTGTGGCTGACAGAAATAGGACCACAGGTTTACGTCGCTGCCTGCGGGAAACGCGACCTGCTGGGTATGTAGACCGTACCTTGTCTCACCAAAAGATTCTACTGTCTCCTTAAATCCCCTTGTACTTGGTTGGACTCGATTTCTTGTTACGCTCGTATTTTCAGCTTTTTTTGTTATTTTTTTATCAGCTTCAAATGAGCTTCCCCTGTTCTCACACGGGGCTTACATGTACTATAATAATTCTTATTTATTATAATTATTTGTATTATTATTATTTTTTTAAGGTTGTACTTCACCGAAAGGATGGCAGTATGGTCACTTGTTGCAACACTTAATGGCGATATTGATATATTCGTTTGACTTGTAATGTTCTTTATACATTCCTTTTCTCGTGACAAACAGCAAATTGTTTCTTTTCTAAAGGAGCCCGTGTATTCGACACCAATAGCCACACGGTTAACGTATATATATATATATATGTGTGTGTGTGTGT
>NW_019214372.1:66702-71845 GCF_002532875.2 Varroa jacobsoni | reverse complement strand
TACATATATAAAAGACAGGGGGAAGCAAGACGCCTACAATAATTATATGAAAGAAGGCAAAATATTAATTCTACGGCTATTATTAAAAATGTTGTGGTGACAGCGACGTCATATATTCTATTTGAAAAATGCTATGTTTAGTCCAAACAAGAGCATCATGGAACGATCACGTACCTTGCTATTATTTACGGTTTACATCAATACTATTAATTATACTGTTGTGCCACAAAACCGTGCTGGCGACCAGAGGTAAAAAACGTCTCGTCAATAGACCAAAAAGACACGAAAACGCCCGCTAGTACAGACCGCGATCTAATCTAAATTCGTTACCAACAGCCAGTCTATCGTGAAATAATAGAAGAAAGAGTGTAAAAAAAAAAAAAAAGCCAATAGTAACACGCGACATCGGACGAAGGGGAAAAGTAAGAAATGGAACAAGTTACATTGACGATACGTACACGAATACAGACTCGTACGGAACCCCTACTCCAATAGGAAAATATCAAGTGAACTACAAGGAGTACCAGGACTATAATTACAACTCTGAGAGAGCAAAAACGATAACAACTACAACATACGAAAATCATCATAAATCCGATTAAAATGAATTTATGTGACCGATAAAAAAGTCCAACGATACATACTGTAGTATTGCTACTGTGAGCAGCAGCAGCAACAGACAACCGATTAAAGCAGACACAGATGCACAGAAACGAAACAAAGATTAAATAAATATAATTTGATCCTATTTTAAATGATCAATATTGCCGTTACTACAATCATTTATTTATATATGAGTTGATATTAAGGCTCAAGCGGCAGGACTTGCTTCCAGCATCGAGTGCCGAGAAAAGTAGGTGACCTTTTTAAAAGTTAGAAGCCAATTTTCTAAATGTTCATCCAACTTTGCATCGTTCACGTTACCGTTGCCATGGAGAAATTGTGCTAGTGCAGCTCCTACGATTGCTTGTTGGCGATCTTCACTGCTACAAATCAGTGTTCTGTCGAACGTAGGAAATTATCAAAATCCACTGATCAAATGATGCTGATCTGATAATGGCCATGTATAGCTAATTATACTAATTAAAACTAAATTAATATGATATCATTAGGATAAATCTATACGCTACTATTATTATTATGCTCGAAGTTAGAGAACATGTTTAATGACATGTTATATATAGCATTTTTACAGAAAATGACTGTATATCTATCGCCATTTTGTCTAAAAACGTCGATCCGCTTTAATATACTGTAGTACGAAAAATGTTCGAGGAAAGTAAAACAGCTTGCTTCTTTTATTTTCCCATTTATAGGGTTTCTAGTAGGTAAGCGGGTTTCTGCACTAATCATTTCAAGCGAGCTGAGAACTTCCTAACGGACACTTGGGCGGCAGATTACAGAGCCATTATATTTATAGCTTAAAGGGCGCGAGGTAGCTGAATGATGAGACGTACTGCCTGACAAGCATTCGGCAGGCCACTGCAAAGTCTCTAAGCAAGTGGATTTGACGAAAGAACTATTAGACGTTTTTCGATCAAGATATACGATAGTGTCAAGGGATTATTTTTATATATGTGTTTTTCATTATAGCGTACATGTAATTTTATAAACAAGACCCTTATAAAGACTAGCATTTTTTTTCTGTTTAAAAAAACCTCGAATGCGTCTAAACAATATGGTTTAAAAATTTGTGTTAAAAATATCCAGTGATGATGGAAGTCGGGACAATGTACCTTCCGCACTCCATATAAGCATGTATTTTTATGCTCAACAGACACTAAAAAATTGAAGTAAACCGATGTGTCCTAAAAGGCTTTAGGATTGCAAGGTTTTATTTGAACTGGGAACAAAAATATTCCGTTTTAGGTGCAACCTTCAAAGATTACGGAGTTCGAAGACCTTACAAAAATAATTCAGAAGCTGAATTAGTTACGTTTGCAACAACAAATTATATGTTGAAGATTAGCTATAAACTGCCGAAAATAAATATACATAAAGATAAAGACGACTCCTGTAATTCAAGCTTCAGTAGCAAAAAAGAACGATTATGAAGCTATTGAGCTGACAAAGTTGTAAGTTTAACGAAAAGCTTCGAGTGGAAGTCCAGGCGTCCTTAGAGAACCGAGGTACTCTATAACGAGTTCAAAGTGGTATCGTTAGCACGGCCAGCACTATCAAAGCAGATTAAGTTAGTGCTATATCGATTCATTCTTTTGTAATCAGTACAAAGTCTATAAGAAGTCCTAGAACCAAAGTGTTAGTTCGTACGAAAATTGCTTTGAAGATAACTCTTCTTCCAGATCTTTAATTATTTCTTCAATGCTCAAAAATTTACCAACATCGTCAAAAGCTCGTCTGATAAATAGTCAACAAATTTCTTTGTTAATTCAATGGCATATTTTAAATTGATTCGCATAGGTACAACTTATCATTTGCATACGATAATTAACATAGATATAAATGCTTTACGATAAGGAGGCAGTATCACAGGAACGGAAAACTTCACGAATCAAATAGCGGACGAGAATTGAAGGCGCACAGACAAAGAAAACGTAACACATTTTCTCTGCATGTGCACAGGCACCACCTCTGGATTACTGAAGTCACGTAAATCAAATATTTACGGTTAGCCATATTGGCGGCATTGAAAGCGAGCATCAGGTCTGCTGCTACAAAATAGGAATGGTTCTTTACGGGTACATTCTAATTTCCTAGGGCTCTTCCTACGGGTAAGGTAGGTTCTTACCATGAACGAAATGTCAGTAGGCTAAATACTTGTCACCCAGGTGCCACGATTATCTTTTGAGCAGCGTTTAACGGAAGAACTGCATGCAGGACTCAAAACACTTAGGTTCCGTAACAGATCAGTCCCACATTACTGCGATCATAAATTTCTCCACTAAACTGACGTCCTACTCCATTTTACTGTCTATCAGGTGAATAATCTAGAATTCCCTTAAACAAATATAATAATTCTTCATATTAGAGAACGCTGTAGATATGAAAACGCCACCAACTACTTGATAGATAAAAAACAAAGTTTTGAATTTGTGTGGCCCCAGCTCGCGAATTGCAGCAATAAAACATCCTTCTACCGAAATGTAGTTGCTCAGATTCTTTGTCCTCTTGGAGGTTCAGATAGGGGCCCCAACGACTCTTACGTAGAGCCATGTCTTGATCAGGTGCCTCCAATTGGTACCGATATGCACCTGACCGATGGTAATCAGCACCGAAAGATGATAGATACGCACTAGTAATTTCAGCGATGACTGGAACAAGACTACCTTTGCCTGTGTCCAGGCAAATTTTCCTCCGTACGTAAGCAGAGGACCTAGACACTTACGTGAAGTACCCACCCGCAAAAGTGGAATGACGTCTGTCGACATGTTATCTTAAATGGTAGCCGCTTATATAGATAAGCCATTTTTAAAGAAACTTAACCTATACGGGCGAGGGCGTCGCGCTTTGTCCCGTGCTGCATAGGGTAGTACTTATAGTACTCCGCGAACCGGACAAGAAGTACTTGCACTAAACATGGCTATCCACAGTAATCAAACCATTTCTAGATGTCGGTGGTGTTTTACGATCAACAACTATGGAGATGTGCAAAGAATCAAGAATAATGCCACGTTCTTTAGGTATCTGATCATCGGATTTCAAGTTTCTTCTTGAAGATTTTTGATCTATAGAAATTCAACTCGATTGTCTTAACTCGAAAAGCTCATCTCCATACGTGCCCATTTTGAACTTATCAGAGCGCCGAGTTAATATGCTGCAGATTATTTCAAAAAGAACGGAAACTTGTTCGAATCAGGCTGTATATACAAAAGAATCTCAAAAACTGAAGATGAACTCTGCACAGCCTCACCCGATCAAGGATATGCATTGGTTCCTCATCCCTGCCAATTTGTAAAATATTGGCGGGAATTCAAAGAATTAAATGCCCTCGCAACATCTGTCCAGCCACGTAACCATATTGCAAGATTAATTGTGAGCTGCGGCCCTGGAAAATTAGAACGATGTAATAAGATTACAAACCAATTCGGAAGCGTTACTACAAAAGTCGAGGATTGTGGTGGGATAACTATAAACAAGAACGACGCGTCGTCATAGACGATTCTTATGGATGAATAATATAGGACCTACTCTTAAAAATTTTCGACAAACACCCATATCATGTCCAGTGCAATGGAGGTTCTTACGAGTTAATCTCGGAATAGTAATATACATTTCTCAAAATAGTAAAATAGTTTTCAAGGTATGACCCCTCTTCTCTTGAAAGGAGAATTTACTTTTTTCTAACACAATCCCCAGATTCTTTGTTCTCCTGGAGATTCGGACAGGGGCCCCAGTGGAGGGGAAGATAGCGACACTCTATTAAGACAGCGGACTAAAAGGGCGCTTGAGCAACGACAAACATTCTGCTTTCATAACTGTTAATTTCAAGCTATTGGCAAAGGAGCCTCTAGACGTACGCAGAACGTTCGTATTTTTCGATGTGATATCCACTGATCAATTTACTGAAAGTAACCCCTTGATCTAATTGCCACTGCAAACCGCAACGATCCAGAAATTGTCTTTCGAATTGCAAAACTGTTGGGGTTTTATTGATGCATCGAGCTTTCCCTTATCTCATCTGAGAATTGTATGACTTATGGTGGCAATATTATTATTGCAAACATGGCTTCCATACGACAATCGATGCTCCTGTTCTTACACTCTGTATATCAAAGAAAAGCATTTACTGCAGTTAAAGTGGGTTACCTTTCTGAAAAATTTACACGACTGGAACATTGCACCTGTTGGAATTGGAAAGTCTTACAGAGTCAATATACTCTTGAATGGCGTATAAATATTCGTTAACGTAGGTTGATCTTTTTCCATGTAAATCGAGTGTGTAGAAACGATTGGTCTTTATCAGATTTCAATACATGCAACGCAAATATGTTGAGCTGATTTTTGTGGCATTTTTTAAAAAATAAATAATTACTTTTTATACGGCCTTTTCCATATGACCTACTTAGCAAAAGCTGGCTTTAGGTTTACTAAGGAGTCGATGTTCAGTTCATCCGATACGAGAGGTTTCATGTCAGTTCAGGCCCAAGTTTGTTCTTGTTATACATTCAATTATAACATTCGT
>NW_019214372.1:15733-66261 GCF_002532875.2 Varroa jacobsoni | reverse complement strand
CCTCAGTTACAGACTGTTCATGCTTAAACTATTTACATTCTGTATCTTTTCTATAGACAGCAAGGATCCTTAATAAATATGGTTATAAGTTGAATTATCGCTGGCAAAATACTGCGACTTATACGTGTAGACGTATAGATAAATGGGTAGAAATGCCCAGTATGCGGTCATTACTTCGAATCTGAAAATAAGAACGTACTAATATCATCATATCGAATAGACTTTTTTTTTTTCGCCTTTACAGCGCTACAAAGCTGGTGAAGGCGGAAAGATTTTGATCACTTTAACGCTCCTTTAGCATCAATAACAATGCAAGCTTATGAAATTGCTACATACGCTTCATATTGTATAAACTAGACAAAAATATAATAATAATGCCCCTATGCTTTTTGGATATCGTTACTAATTGTGTGACAGCCATCCTAGTTCTAGCAGTGAAGGAGGGCGTTCGATTGACTAAATAAAAATAACGTTACGATAGAGTTTCACATTTTCGGATGAGGGATACATTCTCATTTTAGAGCTATTCGAGTAAGAGCTATCCGTACTTGTTGAAGATGGACTAAAGAAAAATCTATAAACGAATTTGAACCTAGTCAAAGATGCGTAGCTATATCAGTTTGGTTGGAAAGAGCGTGTTCTTTTTGGCTGTAGTGAAGACGGAGAAAACTTGCTAACTCCCATAACGCACTAGATCAGTTTTTTTTTTTTTTTTTATTATATTAAGATACTTGCCTAAAGTCATTCCGTATAATAGGATAAGCAGAGTCACTGCAATAGAGATGCGATATAGGCCATTCTATTCAAGCAATTAGATTAGAAATAATGGCATAACTTTACCTGATAAATAACTGTGAGTATCGCAAAAAGTATTTTCTAACAGTAATATTCTTGCAGAAATCAGACTTTTTTGCTTCTGTTGTACTAAAGTTGGATAGTCCTATATATTTAGATTTTAAATGCTTACGTTCGTGTTTCCACTGATATCGTTGATAGGCTCATAGCGTACACTGCAAGTATGAGAGAAAATTATATCTCCGATTTAGAACTATGTCACGTACCAGAAAAGCAATCTGAGCGTGGTGATTGCCAAATGGCAGGCAATATTGAAAACCAATAGTCTGAACCAGTACGATCTGACCCACTACACACAATGCGTCTTATGAAAACATATTAGGAACAGCTGGGTTTGAGTTTCTCTCACGCATACTCTTAATGCTAATTTAATGTTTTTGATAGAGACTCAGATTTATTGCAGATAAACAAATTTCCATTGCCTGAAAACTACCAAGGGTCCACTGGGTCTCCAGCTTAACAACCAGCCGGACCAGAGATTACTGTAACCTTTAATCATTTTATGACGACCGTGTCGTATCTTCGGTTAGTCATGACATAAAGAATATCGTCCTTTAGTCGAAAGGGTTACAGGCTCAATCAATAAATAAAAGCACTATTTCTCAATGGGATTTGAAGTTATTCAGGGTTCTGCCTACTCGGGAATGGTCATAAAACAGAAACAAGCAGGTATAGTAGCTATTTTATGTACCTTGCAAGTTATAAATATGTATCAAATACACATTTGTTTTTTATCTTAAATCATTAAAATGATCATTATGAAAAACATGTTTGAATAATAAGGAGACATAGGTCATTACATTTATTAAATAAGCTACGAGAACAAAGTCGGGCTGTGTGCCCAACAGACAGATCGAACTTTACCACGCAAACATACACGCACATGCACAAAAGTACAATCTAATTCGTTTACTATTTATACTGTGTAAGAGCATATAGGCAGGTGAAAATATTTTTTTCGAGTATTTTCCTAGAACCGGACAAGCGATACCTTCAACAGCCGAATACGCTGCCGGTTGGTTTAGCGGCCGGTTGATGGCCGTGATCGGTCGAAAACACCGGCCGCTCTTCCGGGGCGGCCTACTACTCTTCCGGGGCCGTATCTATTTGCTTGAAATAATGATAGTACATTTCGTTTTGCAGCTTCATGTTCGGGACTTAATGTCTATACCTGACTTTCCGAGTACACCGCGCCATGGTCATGAGTTCTGTAGCATGGTACCCCTGTGTTCAAGTTTTGTTTGATATCTATGGGCAACAATTAGCAGCTTGCCCAAGTCAGCACATGAGCCGATCGCCGACACTGTACTTCACAACTGTAGGGACTACATATATTTCCATAGTAGGCATTATTAACACGGTGTACTAGACAGTGTCTTGTTCCTATGGCAAAAAATGTTTGTTTCCGTCCAGGTATGAAATTGTTTATAAGACGCTATTGAGTTGAAACTTTCGACGAAAATGCAGTAAATTTGTTATATTATTATCTATGGGAAGCCACCGACAACTATTTCAATTGCAACTTTCACAAAAATCGTACGGAACCAGTGAACGTTCGGTCGGTTTAGTAAGCAGGACACTCGGATACACAATTTAATACTGAAGATATAAATAGGTAATGAGCGTACGTTAGGCACCATTCTGACGTCGCGATACGTCTGGAGAAGTTCTGATCTTTTTTCACTTCTTGGCCAATACAGTTTTGCTTGTCCAAAATCAGAGTCCACTATAAATTTTATATTTGACTACCATCGAAGGAGACCAATGCGGTTGAAAATGACGGCGATCGTAACTAGTATAGCTTTCTTTCCCTAAAAATTCCAGCAGCGACCTATGCACCCCTGGACATATCTCGACGTCGGACGAATAAATAGTTTTCTTTGTGCTCTTGTGTGTGTATAAAAAGCAAGAAATAAATAATTTACTACGATCACACCTTGAACGTCCATACGTTTTGACAAATGAGTAACGGTGTCAAGGACATGGATAGCATGGATATATATTTAATGGTCGAACAGCTCTGCTTGTAACCTAACGACGGAGTCCAGTTCGTGGAGGTACTTAGCCAACTTCATCAATACATCGAAGGTCTTTGTCGAGCTATAAACCTTGACTCTCTACTTTGTCTCAGATCTATATCACTGAAAATTAGCCGCATATCCTCGTTTATCAGTAATCGCATTGCTTCATGTTTAAACCTTATATATTTAAGAGTCGTCACGTCTTACTGATTTTGTGAATGTTTTCCTCTATTGATAAAGGGATCCAATAGCTATAGGCAATATATGCAATTGTAGTTATATGGTTCTGAGATATCGTCAACGGCGTCGATTTCCACTGAATGCTATGGAATCTTTTCTATCATTTACTCTGACTACGATGTTTGCTCACAACGTTGGTTAAGGCTTCATTTAATGAAACTGCGCTCTAATAGAACTATGCCGTGTTTATATTGTAGTGCGTTGCTTAACTCTCTAACGCTTTTATCTAAGTTCAGCCGTAGACGCAGTCAAGTTAATTTTTGACGGTACTATTCTGTGAACGATTCGGCACGGAAATCATTTGGACCACTTTATCCGAATTTCTAGCCAGCGGCCGATGGCATTTAGATTAAACTGTTGATGGTTTGGTATTGTCAGAAATAGCTGCCTTCTCGTTTCTACGGGCGCGATATTTCTACTATACGCTACGATGGAGGTGCATTGGTGCGTTTTTTCAAAGGGCAAAATTATACCAATAATTCAATACCATCTTAACGAGCTAGCCCCAAACGTTTACAACTATTACGTATTTTGATTGATCGGGTACCTGTATTTATGTATCATTCTCGTTTGCTAGCTCAATGTCATTATTAGAATGAGACACATGCGATTCAACTGTTACCAAAAAGTCAATGAAATACGATGAGCAATATCTGAAAGCAGACCTGATACCATTTATGAGCCAATCTGGAGCATTGCAAGGAATCTGTCATGAAGATGATGGTTTTGTTCTGACGGCGAGCTGATGCCAATGATGGGAGGTAATGATCATTATTTACGGCTATTGTCACTGGCGTTTCTCGACATTTACTGGCCTCTTATATGACACTTGATAGCGATTTTCCATTGGACAGCTTCACCTGCTACTTCTTTTTGAAATGGATGTGGTTTGTGGAGATAAGGTTGACCAGTCGTTGGGCGGGACTGCAGCGTTCTTCGTCCGATGCATCCTTGCAATCATGCTGGCCATCGCAACGCCACACTTGCGGGATACAGATACCGTTAGAACAGCGGAAATCTCCAGAAGTGCACTCTGCGAAAAATACCGTAACAAATGAAATACATCGCTAGAAAACTGCAGCCGACATCTAAAGTTGACTGCGGATTCAGTTGAAACGTCAAAGTAAATATCCTTCGCTACATAGGAGTTACTTTTTTTTTCTTATTTTTGCGTTCTAACAATGAAATCCAATTAATCGTTTAACGAATAATGCGTCGCTTGTAAGTGTAAGGAGATTATGCACTCCGAGAAAGTTTGCATAGAGCACCTGTCCTCTTATCGCAGTCTAGTTCATCAGAACGGTCTCTGCATTCAGCCTTTCCGTCGCAAACCCATCGTTTCGGGAAACATCCGGACCCGTCATGGCACTGGAAACGATCTGGGCCACACTCTGCAAACGAACCAGGTGTAACCCGAACGTAATTTGCTAGCAACAGCAGGGTAAATTCAAACGTTACCGCTTGTCTTTGCTTGTTTCAGACAAATGAAAAATACGCCTGCTGATGACTTAAAGGGCCAAATCATCGAGGACCTAATCATAATTTACCTAATTTAATGACAATTAACATACATTTACGAGACCTCGTGTTATTATCACACATAAGAAATGAGCTCACAGAAAGAGATAATATTAGCTCGGACTCACATTTTCTTAGTCAGTTCATTGCGGGCCTTTACTTAATGCGCGATATTTTATCTAGAGCGAATAATTAATGCCAGAAACATTGGATTGGTAATGCTAAATTAACCGATAAACTCGCCAATGCAAGCCGTTCCTATTTCTAGGTGTATGCATATTGCTATGATACATTTTACCAAGTAACTCTACATGTGTGGTACTAAACGTCAAGCTTCTTGCATCCGGAAAAGAGTGTACGATTTACCTAGTAAGAGCTATTTCGAGGTCGCTTTTAGTTACATCCATAAGTTCTGTGGATCGCTAATGCGTTACTTGTACTACTAGAAATAAGTAGAAAAACTCTGGTTGTTACCAGAGATTCCATTAGATATGATGTTCGTATGAAATCAACGCCAGTGGGCGAGGTAGCAATACGATTTTTCGGGAACATCTCTTACCTCGACGGGGCCGACACCCCCGTTCGTCGGCACCGTCCATACAGTCTTTTTCTCCATCGCAACGCCACGTTTTCGGTATGCAGCGGAAATCGCACTGGAACTCCTCGTCATTGCATGCTGAAGTGAGAGCGACGATGTACATGTAAAACAAGACACGTGAACAGCTAAATTTGTCGGCCATCTATCAGGGTCTCAATATAAACATATGCGCTTCATGTGGATGAAGGTTGCCCTATTGACGCTCTTTGCTTACGACATATGACGTAATCATTGGGTGAGGTCGATTTTTGTTGGGATGGCTAGAATGTGTAAGGTTTCTGCTATTAGAAAAGCATGCCTTAATTTATTGAGTGCAAGTCGGTAATGTAATGCTTGAGAAGCACATTGTAGTAACAAGACACGAACATGTACAGTTAGCCTCATCGGCGGCGAAGGCACAGTCACGAACGCCATCACACCTCCATGCCTTGGGGATGCACGACTGGTCTGGACATTGAAACTCGCTTGGCAGACAAGCTAAAAAGTAACAGCAAGAAATATGATTGATTCGCACATTCTATACACATTTGCGCTGTGTGCCCATTGTATGAATAAAAAAAGTTTAGCCTTTAATGATATGTTCGAAACTTACGTATCTTAACCTAAAGGAACGCATCGGTACCCGCACCCTGTCTTGGAATACGGATTCAGTCAGTTCATCATGTGAAAGATAATTATGTATGTGATGATACATGAGTGGGCGCTATCATTTAAATTGCTTATGAATATGGCAGTAACTTCTTTCTGCCAACTGTTAAGGAATGAGTCGTACCAATTTTTTATCCTAGCATAATAAGGTTGACTGGCAGAATCGTCATATACATACACGCTCGTAACTTGTTGAAACCAAAACAATACTCATGATAACAAATCAATACCAATGGGATAGCATGCTGGCAGGGTACATACGCACAGGGGTTTTTCGCGAGATTAAGACAAACAGCTGAGTCCTCAGAATCTGGGTAGCGGGTACAATCGAACACCTTCGACATTGACAGGCGTGCCGGAATGAATTTTTGGCAACCCTCCGTCGCGACTGAAATAATAATTACAAATAAACATAATATACTTCTCTAATGGTTCGAATACGGTTCAGCCATACTCTTTCGCAGGCACTAATCGAACTGACTATTAGTGATAATGATCCAGTCCACGTTATGCCGTGACCGGTCAAAATAGTTCCTATCAAAATAATAATAAATATGTATAAAAATGTAAATGCGTAATTGTCTAGTATCTGTTAATATCCGTCAGTGTCCTTTAAGCTGAAGCTATTAATGCTACAGGTAGTCAGGATATTCAGGGTTGACAGACTGCTATACCCAAAAGCCTTGTTGGCTAAACAAAAAGCACACTATACCTCTGAATAGTTTTTACGCACGTATCTATATATGTGTCTGGCAAAATTGTCGCTTATAAAAAAGCACAGGATATATATATATATCCATGTGATACCTTCGAGCATGATTAATGTACCTAAATGACGGTGGCTGGAAATGGGCTTACATGGATCGTGAGACAAAGATTAAGATGCGGCATGCGTAACGCGCGCGTATAGTAGGAAACAGAGAAGGCTCGACAAATAATTGGTAAATGCTTCGAACGGCTACTATAGGTATCAACGAAAAAGATCATTGCTCTTTTCGTCTCCATATCAGTATCAACACAAATTTTTACAAACCAAATCAATGTTGAAAAGCAAGCATTTTAGCTTCGCTTGGAAACAAATGCCGAAGAATGCTCCAGTATTCATGCTCCAATCTTGCAATGTTCGGTTATTCTATATACTCAATGTATTTTATTGCCCGTATCCAATTCTGGCGCATTTTTCATTTGTGGGTTGAAATGTTTCGGTCTGATTTATTGCATCAAACTTGAACTTTTGTGTAGCCACAGGACGTGTAGTTCATTTTTTTTAACGTAACCTCCCAAATAGTAGGGTTTTACTACTAGGCACGTGACGACACTTCTTACTTGTGATCGAATGACTCGGAATAAACCTATTGTGGCAGACTTAGCGGTAGAAGCATTCAAGTTAAGAACGTTTCCTTTCTGTATAAACACACTGTCTACTGAAACTTAAATACACATAGCATGACGAAGGAAGGAAAAACAGAAAGCAAATGATGTGTGATTAGACTTAAGTAGAATGTGACAGTTGTATTATTGCTATCATTGATATCGCTACCAGCCCTGATGTTGTCATCGTACGCGTTTGTTTTGAGACTACAGTTTTCGTAGCAAAAGCATCTCTGGGCTTCATAGCTAACATTCATTATTTAACTTGATCAGGTGTTAATCCACTTCAGACATGCAGGGTAGACATACACAAGCTTCTTTGCCTTTTGCCGCATCCCTTCAGTAGACGGTTTGGGGGAAACTGGAAAAATAACGGACTAAAAAATCGTTTCTGCGTTCAATGTCCGCCGCCGAAGACAGAGGCAGTAAATAGATTACGTATCAATTCGATGCACTTTTTCACTGCGTCCTGTTACTGCCATGATGCGTCGACATAGTTGCTTGCTCAAGAGTTTCGGCGAGTTCACGATAAAAAAAAGGCGATGATAGACAACAGAAGCCAAGCGAAAGCAGCGGCTAATTGGATAGACTCCCTGGTATACAAGTCTGGCCTAATCTCGCGGAAATGGATTTTGGAGAAACCTCATGCAGCCGCCTTTAGTGACGATGTGTTTTCTTGCAACGAAGAAAAAATAGAGGACATTCGCACCGCGCACGGTTCGACGATGACGATTACATGAACAATAGACGAGAAAACGAACCAATAGAATGGATGCTCCGATCATTAAAATTAATTTTTGAAACTTGTCGCTTCGTGGTATGGCCGTTTGCCGCTATTTCGGAGCGTCCAGTTCCTACGTATTAATAAAGTGAACCAGCAAAGAGACGACCCAGTTCAATTCGATGCAATGTAACAATACTATGGTCATATGGGTGTTGAAACATACAGATTTGTTAGAGTTCATTTGATATTCAGATGTCTAAAGCATGGCCTACAAACAGGCTTATTTTTGCTTTTGTACGAATCGTGAGTGAATCGGATCGATACAAAATCAGCTATTTTTTTTTTTCTTTTTTTACTAATTATAGATGAGTATGTAACAGCACAAGGAAACTATTTTTTGCCATATACCGAGCTCATTACATATCATTTAGTTGCTTGCGGAAGAACAAATCAGCCCTAATTATCTCATTTTTGGCCATACGCGATGCCGAACGTAATCCGTACAAACAGTGGGTAACCACATGAATGCCTAGACCGATTAAAGTAGTTAAAGGAGTAAAGGAGTAGCTAGCACCGATTTAATTCCCCGATGTACATTCGAATAGGTGTAATAACCTGCAGCTTATGTGTTTAACAATAATTGTCTAATCGGGTGAAACCCAGTTAAAGGCCTGCCGTCGTGCAAATGGTGACGGTGGCCCGGACAACTGTGAAAGCGCAAGAAGGACTAAATAGCAAACCAGAAGCGAGAAGGAAGCAATGAAGCTACTTAACAGAGGTGCGTCAAACCCTCAATTAGCTGCGACTTGGCGATCAGTATCTTAGGTGTGTCCGGATCTCCGTTCTGTTAATTGCCGGAGGAACAAGAACTTGTTTATTTCTGTCTCCGATTCGATTAGTAGGTCCTAGTATGCCAGGAACCAGATTATTTTTTACAATAGTACGTTAACGATAAAGGACGAGTCGAATTACGGCGACATGTGTCTGATGTTAGAGGTCGCTTAGAAAACATTAACACCGGTACGATGCCATCATCTTTGATTTTAACCAGCATCCTACCATGGTGCAATATGTAAGATTCGAGGCAAGCAAGAATATAATGTAATGGCGGATATAATAGAAAAGTAACGAGAAAAAAAATAACATTTAAAGATAGCGATACGAGTTGTTCCATATCGGTGATACACAGAGGCATGATACACTGCCTAAATGTCTAACAGAAACAAAGGGAGACCCAATAAAACAAAGCCCTGTACAGCGTTTGCGGTTAAACGTGACAAAAATGTATAAAAAATAAAGTAAACATTACAATAAGACGACGAAAATGAATTATGACCAAAAAACGAAAGTTTTGGACAATGCACAACTAACAAAACGTGTTCGCAGGCTACTACAACGATAGGTGGTAATAAAGCAACACTGAGGATGATCATATAGAACTGTACAATGATAATGCGTCAACGAAGGCTATATGTGGGTATAATTTTTGTACCGCATCGGGCGTTTTTTTAGAAACGCTAAGAATTACTCAATAAATATTGCATAATCGTGTCAGTCAAATAAAAATTCTGCCGATCGTACTTATAGATGTGAAGACGCTTGAAATTGTTGGTCGAAAATACTTTGCACTGGCGTATTCTACATGATGTACGTACAATCCTTTTGTGTAGAAGGTCTAGGAAGCTACCACACGTGACCACGCGTTGCTTGTCGGCGATGTGTCTTTTCTGACATTCGCCATTCTGGAGACGGGCCGGGGCGGCCTTTTTGTTCCTTTCTAGTCCTATATATTTAGAAAAATTATCTTTTACGTTTAATTGTGCCACACCCGAAAATTGACTCCTTTCAAAGCTGGCCAGCTATAAGCTTACGTCACTGTCAATTTTCAGAAGTGTGCTCACCTTCGAAAGGTTACGGATTGATCGTCGTCGATCAACTGGCAATTGTCCGACACTTCGTTTGTTTGAAAGAGTGTTGAACGAAGGAAGGAACACTCCGCTGCCACAATCGACAACAATTGCACTGAGACTATCACCGAATTTTGCTTTGGGCGAGATATAATTCCAGACTTAATAGCAACAACAACGCAACCTATAGCATTTTCGATCCGCGATGACACTTTTAGCCTCGAAATTTCTTCCACCCCTCCTTCACTGTTAAGCGATAATTTCCCTAAAAAATATAGAAATCAACGATTGCTTGACAGCTTTACATTACAATACGGCCTCAAAAGCAACAAGTGTTAATATTTTCATGACAGGGACATGATAGGCTAACTGTCTTAAACCAAGAGAAATCAGCAATGACGACTTGTGCAGACGGCAAACAAGGCGGAGCAAGAGAAATCATTGTCACTGCTCCACGATAAACCTTGACGTTTGCGCTGGCAGAAATGATCGGTCACAACGTTGATCGCATGATGATAGGCTACGCTTATAAGAGTATTGAACTAAAGCCAGTAAATTTACAGTTTAACTAACAACTGATCGCAAAATAACGTTTCACTAACGAAATTTTACAGTTTATATCAGTCGATATATCTAACACTCCATTTTGAGTCATTATACTTAATAAACTATATACTGCTTACACGAAAATTATCTTCCACCTGCAATTGATCACCGACTTGGATTTCGTTATGCATCATTATTGTTTTTGAAATTTCTCCTAAATTATTCACGGCTCCAAAAGGCCGAACTAATTACGGAGGCATATTTTATCTCGGCCATGAAGGTCGTTAGCAGCAGAAAAAAACAGAACTTTTTTTGAAAAGAGTTCACGGAAGCTCTATAAGGTATCATACTGAACTGGGTTTGTGCTTAATCCTTCATAACAAAATCAGAATATGTTTGAAAGCCTTTGTTTTAGTCATTCAACCTGCATCAATAATCGTCAATTTAAAATATACGTAATGCGGCAATATTTTGTAGGCACTTTGTGTTACAGCCCAAGCAAGCTGGAGTGGAAAACCACCCAAATTGCGTATGTAATGGGATTTTTCGCTTGTATAATGGATTGAAGAAGTTATCTGTCTACCTATAGATTGATATAATACTAAGTAACGTAAAAATCAGGTTATTTTTTGGGGATTTCGTTGTTGGCAGATGTAAAACGTACACGACACAAACACGTAACCAACTAAAGATACCTTTGCAGAATTTCCGGCAAGGCAGCGTCACTTTTCCGTGCTGGCAGGGTGGCTCGAGTAGAGCGCAGACGAGCTGTTTCATACGAGGATTACAGTTGTCCTATAAAAATGAACGCAACTTAATGTTTGGTTCCACCGAATCATAGAACTAGCGATATCGATATGTACAAGAAAAATGACGGTTGTCTACAGAAAACATGGCACGGCAATCTTACAAAATATGGATGACAGACGAGCTTTCGCACATAACATCTGCATAACGGACTGGGAATTTATAAGGGAGTTAAAGCCGAAAGTAACTCAGCGTTCCTGATCTATAGAGGAGCAAACGCTCAAGCGGCCTGTATAATCTAAATACACAGTAAAAATACCACATTCTTCGATGTTTCTCACGTTCCAAAACAACGACAAGAGTAGCAATAACCAAAATTCAAGAGTCCACTTCTTTTTTCTAGTCTCTAGCTTCTACACATTATGGCCTGACTCCTGCTGATAGTGCTACTAAGCTATATTGACCTTTTAAAGGCATTTAGAATAAAATGACTGCTTTTAAATGAGAACGCTCTGTTGCCAACGGGTAACTTCACCTGGCCTATTACAACTTTACTAATAACATTCAGAAGTACGCTGAATGCAGAAAAATTAAGCCGATACAAGCAAATTTCACGAGTAAAATTCAAAGTATTGGCTTAACTTTTTCTAAGTATAAAAGTCATTCGTCGATGTATGGACACTCTGAGCGGACGCCTTACCTAAGGAAAGCCGAACTGTGATTTTATCGTTGCTCTCATTAATGGTAACGTAGAAGCGTATAAGCTATGCGGACGTTTGTTTTGAATATCTCTCTGATGAAACTCATTTGAGGCCATAGTCAATAACACTATTATGCATTAGTAGCATTGTCATTATCTGTATGTCTCACCTTGAGTAGATATTGGAAGAACAGAAGAGACCGGTTCATAGCGGCTATATCCTGGTCTCCTACGAGATTAGGAAACATCGTTTCTTTATACGGTAGAACGTCACGACAAAGCGACAAGGAGCGCTTCATGCAGCGACTAGCTGTTATTCAAAAGAAACAATATTTAAAAACAGGCATAAATAAAATACACATTTTTTTTCTTTGGCAGAACAGTAAACATCCTACTTAATTCACGCTGCTCGTTTAAGTATATAGCGCCGAAATAAGCACGTTTTTAAGGCTTTTGATCCTCCCTTCTGTGTAAACAAGTCTTCGGAATCATCTTTTTAAATATAGCATTAAGGATTTGTCCTTGTTAGGGTTCTAGATGAGGTTGCTATTATTGAACTTAACTGAGGTTTCTCCAACAGCCGTATGAAACAGTATAATAATTATGCTAGTATCCAGTGATTCCTGGCAAATAATGAATTCCATTTACGTCGAAAAGACACATTTACTTGACACCGAAAGAGCTCAAAGGTCGATTGTATTCTGGAGCAGTATTCTACTATTGCGCAAGAATAGTCAGCGTCCGATGAGTCTCCTGCTATGGTCAGCCGGCATCAGACCCATTTAGGCCCATTGCATATTGGTGGTTTTATTTTCATGCGGGATTTTTATTAAATTTACGTTTCATGCTTATATCGACGCGCAAAGACAAAAAGAAAAACATCTAGTCATTTTCTTATAGTTCACTTACCTATTTATTTTGTGTATGTGCTCATCTCATGCGTTCACAGTCATAGGTTAACTAAGTTTTAAAAAAAGGCGGATCAAGCCCACGATGAGAATGTACGAAGATCTCAGATTAACGAATAGGCCCACTAGTGAATACCGTTCTGCTAATGAAATCGAGTAGGCTCGCTTTGATAATGTTCCTCTGCGGATTTTTATGTCTGCTATTTTACGACCAAACCGTTTGATCTTGTTCCCTATTGACGCTTATGTATTCATAACCCTTTTGCTATGTCTTTTTATGTCTTTCGATCGCCGGTGTTGTTCCGTAATTGGGACGGTTATTAAACTATTATAGCACGTCTGAGCGCATAACATATAGGCATGCTAACCTGTAGCAATACGGACATTGGCCGCCTATACGTGCATTTTTTTCTATCTGAACGATGTTGCAAAAAGAGCTCCTGCTAAAAGGCTGCAAAGCAGAGAACATTATAGAATTGTAAATAAAACGCTTCAATAAAAAAAAAGCATCGATCCTTCTTAATATATGCATAGCAGTATTCTACACGATTATGCCGTTTGGGGTACAGCATACTCGATATGATAGGCCAAGTCCATCCCATGTGACACAGACATTGAATAAGTTTAGTGGAGGCAAAACTGGTATGTAGGGCAATAACGAGGATCAAGTTTTCTTTCGTTAATCATTACGTTCCTAGCACTTGGGTCCATATCCCATATTAAAAACGATATCGAGAGCTGAGCCATAAAGACAAAATGGGTTACATCGAGCACTATCTGCCGTTTCTATCCGACTCCTCAGACAAAAGAGACAGCGTCCTAGTATCGATGTTGTTGTTGTCGTCGTCATTGATGCCTGTGCGATCGTTTTCGCCTAGCCATAATTTACTTACGTACAGCGTCACGAGCTAGTCCCTTTCAACTATTATGTCATCCAATATGTAATTACATGCAATCAGAATCAGATCATGTTCACCGTATTGTCTATGATGCCAGCCACAATTGAACCCTTGTTAGATTGCGATACTGGCGGCCAAAGGAAGTCTCTGATGATAATAATAATAATGTCTTCAAAAAGTAATATGTCTCCAATGTTATGTAGAAGATTGTGCTTTTGTGTGACAAATTTCTTTTTTACTAACCAGCTGCTAATCTCCCTCTCCTTCGTTTTCTCTATTTCCATCTCTGGTTTTGTAGCATTCTGTATATGTATAAGATAATGTGTAGCACGCGCCCGAAGTTCGACTCTCTCCCAGAGAGTCGGTCAGCAGCATCTGTCTTCTGCAACTATAATCGCGTTTTTTGAATGATGCCATACATTTTAGGCTGTCCACTGTGAATTAGCTGCCTGTTACGGTAACAAGCAGTTTCTTAAAGTAATCAAGAATCGACCGATTTTATTACCATTCGCTTCACGGTAAGCCACTTACTGGCTACCTCTACGGACGGATGCTACTACTCACGACCAGTGTAGCATAGGCGAGATAGCGGATTTCAACAATGCTGGCGTGTATTTAATCGCTTCCGATGTCGTTTGCTGTTCCAGTGCTCGTGCACACGAACACTAACATACTCGCAGGTGCGTGCATGTACGCAGAACGAACAGGAGTGCGAAACGGAAGGATCTAAAGCGTTCGAAAATTGCTGCTAGCCATAGTGCGCGCCAACGATGAATTGCGGCGCCGATGCAGTGTGTGAAATTTAGACACTAGTATTAGCGGTGGAAGTAATAGGCAGACGACGAACGAACCATTGCATTAGATCAGAACACGATAAAAGCCTACCTACCCACGCCATCGACTCTCGTATAGCAAGAGACCCTATTTTCGATTGAAAAACGCAATGGCAGTTCAAGTTAGACGTATTCGATCGTAGTACGTGAATTACTGTTCGTAGACTAAAAAAAAACTGACATTGGTACCGTTCTTTAATACTTTTGCCTTCCACACTGAACGTTTCCTTTGTCACGATGACGCGTTTTGAACAATGTTGTTGAAATTATTCTCTGTATATATTGTTTCGTATGTTTAATGAAGCAAACATTGACATACATATGCTACCAGTTAGTCGCGATATACTGCCAATCGAGCGGGTCGTATCAGGCAGAGCAAAATACCAATAGATCAGGTCGGTCCTAATCGTCTTGCATTATTTCTCTCCTACATATATAGGATCATGGAAGCAAGCACACTCTTAATTAAAGGTGAATCGTATGATGTTAACTCTAGCGGGTAAACTAAAAGGCCGCTGGAAATTTCATTGCAAGCTAACGTATTTGCGACCGCGCATCAACTGATTCAGAACTCCTGAGCTTGTTTAGCATTCAGCGCCCTAGATCTAATTTAATTTCAATCCATAAATCAAACTATGTTCTTGAATAAACTACAGATAAGAAATAACTTTTTTATCCATTCAAATTATGCAGTATGTGTTGTCGATGGGGGTTGAAGCGGCGAAAATTAATTACAGTAACCGTCGTTATTTAAAATGCGCGCCATTTTTTGAATAGTATCAGATCTATATACATTCGGTAACACAGTGATTCGGTAGATTAATTCTAATACTAAAATAAAGTACGTTATGTTCACATAAAGCGTAGAATAATGCGACAATTGGAGCTAATTTAAATATTCTTCTAGCGAACTAAATGTCTAGTCAGCAAAATTATCTAAATTTTTTTTACGGATATGCTTTCTCGTATCAGCAGGTTGATTCTGTGCATCAAACACATTCTAATGACACGATGGCAAATGAACTACCTATAGTGTAGTCTTTGAATATTCATAATAAATATTTAATACAAAAATATCTCTAAGGAAGGCAGACTCATACACGATAGGAAAGCTCATTTCGTTGGCGAAAAGTATTGAGTGGCGTCCGTGTCCGTATATGACCAATCAAGTACATTTAGGTGGTTGTTGTAACAAAGGAGTTACCGAAAAAATGCTATAAAATAAAAATACTTGATGAAATGCATCATGTAGTACGTACGATGCAAACATGGCATTCATTTATGAGCGTCCGACCTCTCGTGCATTTGACCTGTTCGCGGCTCCTTCGGCCTGTCGTTGTATTCGGCCTCTTGCTTACATGATAGTGTAGCCTAACGTAGATGCAACGCTGCTATTCAAGACCCCTAGGGGCCTTGAAAAGCAGCGTTGTTTTTCCGTACTGTATCTACTGGGAGTAACACTGTTTGCAGTTAATGGCCTAAAACATTTGAAAAGTGTGCTTTACTTCAAGTGACCCTTTTGTATATTAACGATTCTATCGAAGATCCTGTTACCTTTCTTCGATAAAATTTTGATTTGAATAAACAGGCTAAACACTAATATAAAGGCGCAGGGATTTATATGACGTCTTGTTGTGACGTGTGTTGTAAAACGTGTCCTTTTCAAAAACGATTAAAAGACAGCTAAAAACGAATTATCCTATTGACTGACTCACGACTCTTGTTCCTATCAAAACCGCTGTGAACAACTAAATTGATGGAAAGATTGCAAACCACCCTGGATGAGCGGCGAGATAAAAGTGGTTAAATAGAACGTTCATATTTTCGATTTTATCTTCTCTCTTTTGTCAATCAATTTATTTAATAAGTATGTTCTTTTAAATGGACATTTTAGAATACGATGGTTAACTGAGGAAGTATTTAAGTGCATTTGTTTTGTTAATATCACGGGAACCATTGGCCGCAGGCGTAATAAAGAGCCTTTTAAAGTCGACATGACCAGATCCCCGGCGTTATTACGTTATTAACTCCAAAGGTTAACTTGATATGAGAAAATCGTAGACAGTTAAACATTTCTCAGGCCAGCTAATGTGTCCTAAAAACAAGGAAGGACATTAAATAATAATTTAAAAACAGGCGCATTTGAAAAAAAATCAGTAATTTGCTTGCGCTGCTTGATCTTTAACAGACAGTTATAAATCTTAAGGTACATTAAGACCGTCCTGAAATGGCCTTAATTCTTTACTGAATCATTTGAAAAATCACCGCGTTCTTACAGTTCTTCCATCATCGGCTATTAGCAGAAAAAAAACAAAAAAGTATAACGTAAATTAATTAATTAATCTCGTAATTAACCTTTAATTAATTGATGGCCTTTTAAACAATCTTTCCTGTTTTTCTTTTGTCCATTAGTGATTTGTGGCATGGCTGGACAAATGGAAATGCAAAAAATCAGAAATGAAGCTGCTGATATACAATGACAAACACCGCCAATGCAGTGTATTGCCATGTTCAAGTGCCCTTTACAGGTCCGCTAGAAGCTAGTCAATGCAGAAACAGGGCTGCCGAGACGATATTCGTTACCGATACGATACTCACTAATATCGAGTCGATTCTTGCCCGCTACGATCCTATGGTATGGCCCACTTGAAATCCGGCCTCCGATGAACGTTTTGGCATTGGACGCTAACCCACAAAAATCCAGCGAAAAAGGAAAAAACAGAACAGCATCGCTCGATTCGCTCAAATACGGCGACAAAGATGCACAACGTGAAATCCCTTTCGGACAATGGTAAAATGGCTATGACGAAATAAAAAAACACGAAGCTTCTACAGCTTCCTCAGGATTAAGTGATCTCTTGCGAAGACGTCGCTCCGCGGGGATCGGTCCTTCGTACTTAACCGATTCAAGATGGCTACGACGAGCCCTGCGGCTGTAGCGTCTTGCGTTGCTAGGAAACATCCAGCTGAGGTAACATTTTCTTCTAGTGCAATCAAGTGGTAACCTCATCGTGGTAGAAGCGAACTCTCAAGGACCAACAAGTTCTGACCGCTGCCTGCGTTAATACTATCAGAATAGTGCTATCGATGATACTGTTCCTAGTTGTTGGTTAGACGCTAGCAGTACGGTACGTTAAACTCAAAATACTTATTTAACCTTAGGCGGTATGTGTGCGTCTATCATTAGAACAACAATTTAAATTACAGGTTAATGTACCAGCAAAACATTAACCAGCGACCCGAGCAAATATAAAGAAAAGATATTGTAAATAGACTCATGCACGCAGTACAAATGTGGAGATATGGTACATGTATAAATGCAACGCGTCGGCGAAGAGACACTCATACATCTACACACGGCCACGTCGCTAGCTATAGCTACCATCACCATGAATGGTCCACCGAAAATATGTTGGTCGCACTGCGGCACAAGGCGGCAACGACACCAATCTCGTACCCGACCTCGAAGCCAATCGTTCGGGTTGGGGGAGCGTCTCTCTTTGACAGCAGCAACAGAAACAACGTCAACATTAGAAGGAGAATAGGCAGAATCACCATCACTTCACGATCGACTTCAGTTGCGGCCTCACCCTTTACTTCGGGCGACGAACAAAAACCGAGCTAGTAAAATTCGACCGCAGCGATCCTATATTGAAGCTATAGTCGCACGGTACCGATCAACCAGTCGGTGAGCGACCGGCAGGCAACGGACGGTAAAGCACACGTGCGCAGGAGATCAGGCTCGTATATACCTCGATGCAGTGGATGGTTTATCGCTTTTTGGCAGTTTTTTTTTAAATTTTATATTTATACAAATTTAGATAATAGTTATCATACATTATCTTTTATCATATACGCGTTGGCAAAGCGTTGAATGGATAAAACACTTGTCAAATGAACGACACCTTATTTGCTATACGTATGCACATCATAGCAATGATATATCGCGCCGGATGGCCCAGAGACGCACAGCGCACAAAGAGCAAATACAAAAAAATATTGAAGAATTAAAAAAAAAACTTCATTTAGCCAGCATTTTGATTTCTAGAGCTGCAAATATTAGTCAACTATCTGCCTTCTATTACAAACATTTGAGAGAAAAAAACGTCTAGTTATACTAATGTGTGCTCATACGGTGTCGGCCAAGATATCTGTGCCAGACTGTCAATGTAATCCAAGAATGAAGTCCAGTGCCAAGATGTCGAATCAGAAAGAATGACTTAATCATTGCCTTTCCAGATAAATCAACTTTCCATCATGCATCAGTCGCTTTCAGTATGGGAGGGTTACTAAGCCAATATTTTTCTTCTTTTTACTGAAAAATCCGCCCAAATTTTCCTGTTACTCGATTGATGAAGTCAGAAATATTCTAAAATTTCCGATAGCACACGAAATTGACCTTAAGTCCAAATCAAGCTTCACTTTAGTAGAATTTGGGAGAGCTATTGACCTTTATAGCCTGTTGTTGTCGCTACAGCTTTACGCCCTCTTCAAGATAAAAGCCGATATCGAAGCTCGATGGAAAAGCAGTTCTTAAATCCTTAAGATAAACATATTGCTAAATAACGATGGTCCCTAAACAGCTACTGCTTATACTTTAAGCCTTGAACAAGTTTATCTAACACAGATAGAACATTAATATGCATGCCTATAATATGCACAGCGACTCGTATTCACTGACTTCAGATAATTACGTACGTGAGTCATTGCGGCTTTCGTTGCTGCGGTCTTTTCGAACCCACCTTTCGGGCCCCGAGCGCCGATTATTTCTATTGCATGAATCACCGGCCTTGATTGAAAAATCGTGATATTATTCGATCGCGGATACTTTTGCTGCTATTATGTTGTTTATTATGTGCTCAAATGGAACGTCACTAGATTAGCTAATGAATTTTTATGGTCTGTTATCGCCTGTACTGTCATCGCAATTGTTTAATACCTCCAGTGTTTTTGTTGCGATCTAGCTGGGGAAAGGTTCACCTAGTTTACCAAACATAATCCACGATCAATGGGTAGTTTCCTTGTATGTGCTGATGTCTTCGCTTTGATTTTGTGCTTAAGCCTGCGGTAAAGGTCGCTCAGGGAAGAAAATTCGACCTTTACTCGTACCTCTAACGTGATAAACAGTCGTTTGAGCCTTCAGCATGATTCCACCGTCCTTTAAGAGCGGCTAATGCAAATGATGTTACTTCATACGATATTCGTTCTCGATCTTGAAAGATGTCTTGATTCGGATATTTTTTCTTGGTCTTTTATTTTTCTTTTTTCATTCGTAATCTTCGTAGCGTGCCTGCCTTCGTTTCTGTTTGCAATTTCTCATAGTGCTAGTACAGGTGCCTGTTATGACTGATGACTCTGTCAGTTGAACCACTCAATGACTGAATTCAGGATGTGATCAAATCTACAGGGAGTACGGAAAGGCTGCTAGAAGTGACAAGCAGCTATAACGAAATCGTGTTATTGGAAATGTAGCCTTCTTGGGAAGCTCCTAGAAATAGTCGTAGTTTATAGTAAGTGTTTATGCTCAGGAAACTGCGCGCACTTAAGAGAAATGTCTTTGCTGTCTATAATTTGAGAAAAGGCACTTTAGTACGCATGAAAAATAGCTGATCTAATCTTTTCCCCTAGAATTAAAATTGTTGTTTTTGTCCCTGGTTCTTTATCGCTGACAAATTGTGCCCCGTTTCCTTAACCGTATCGGCAGCCTGTTAGCGTGTCTAATTTAGTCTGTATTTATTTTGCGCTAGTTAAAGAGTGATGGCAGCAAGGTAAGCGATACACCTCGTCTAGCAGAGCCGCTAATAGCTTGTTCCAGTCACAGCACAGAGAGGTAGATATAATATCACATCAATAAAGAAACAGCGTGTTAAAAAGAAGGTAAGCCGTCTCTGTCTCTTGGGATTACCTTTCGATGGCCTCCATTACCCCGATGTTTGAGTCCTCACCGCAGGTTTCGTTCGTTGCAAAAGAAGCTAACAGAAATATATATATATATATATATATATATACAGCAAATGAGTTTCATCGTAACGGAAACACTGCACATCACGGCCGTCCGTCATAAAAGACGGCGTGGGTCTGCCAGCATTTTACCACTGTCGTAGTCGACACTGTGGTTCGCTCTGATGCAGCGACAGCTGCACGGAAGATACCCTGGATCTTCGTTAGTTGCCGCTCCAGGGTATCTTCGTAGCCCGGGGGCAGTACGGAGATCTTTAGACAGTAATTAATTTCGCATTAGAATCTCAATCAGGACTTGAATTATCGTATAAATTATGAATATTTATTTCTAGTGATTGCACAGTCTTCCTTCGTTTCTGCGTCCGTCTCAAGTTAATCAGCGAAGACAACGACTTCTAACGAGACGAGCCAGACTGCACATAGCGCGAGCGCACGTTATTATTACACACAGACACCCAAAGGAGAAATGGCGGAAAGGGTGCAGAAGACGAACCCCGATGGAACCGGCAGAGGATTCGCTAAAACCGTCGATAACGTGTAAACGAACCAACAGATTCCGAAGAGCTTTAAATCAGCGAATAAATGAGTGACGCGCAGAGCCTGTTGCGTTAAAATAAATAATAAATATTATCTAGAATTACCTTGCTGCAACCACTGCTCTCGTTAGCGAAGCCGCGTAATTTTCATCAATTTAGTCGCATGAGACAATTGACGACTAATAGTGCTCTTTATTACCGCGAAACAGATAGCTGTTTGCTTGATCTCCGCTATGCTACAGACAATTGTTCCAGTCCCGGTGTATCAGATACGAAGTATTAACTTCTGTGGACGTCGCGAGCTCTAGATAGCAGTGTTATACTAGAAATTAATGAATTAATGGGCGAAGACTTGTGGAAAAATCGAGACCCACATGTTCCCACAATTATGACAAAAGAAACAAGGAACTAATCCACGGCACGTAATATAATGCTCTATGTAATGTAGGGCAGAGCGATCAGAATTCATTTTAATTTGACTATTAAAAAAATGCCTGGTCTGTGAATAAAAGCTTGAGCACCTTTGCACACTGTATGCTAGATGCCGAGTCGAGTTGTCGTGCCGGTGTACGATACAATAAACCCTTGAACTTGAAAGTTATCAGATGTGAAGTCAACGAACCTTTTTTAGTATTACGAATTTCATCGAAAATCCCCATTCGATGACTCAGGACGCCTGCTGGCGGGAAATGGCTATTGGGAGTGCGCCATCCAGCACCGCTGTGGAGTGACCTATAGATCTTGGATTGAACCGATGTCAGTTGGCCGGGAAAAAGCGGAATCCGTCTTTGTGGTGTGTAACTCTCAGGATGCGTAAACGTACCAAGCAAGAATTGACCATTCAAGCTTGGCAGCCAGCTTGAGAGGCACGAAAGAAGCCATAACAGCGAAAGCGACAGAAGCTGTTGTAGGGGTGTAGGTCGAGCCATTTCGGCCTGCAAACAACAACAAACAGGACAGTAACATTAGCTTAGCAGAACTTGCTTGCGTGCATTACTGCCATTGTACCACTCTTCATCTAACTACCGATTCTGTTAGCGGCACCTGTTACAGAGTAGTACTAACGAGACTTATCAACTCGGTGAATCCGATACTAAACATCTTGTTTATTTTACCCGACAGTGCCTGTGGACATCCACCCCCGAGGTAGAGCGTGTAGGCAGATTCGATGCGCGATGGCAAAACGTTTTGATTTCTCGTATTAATGACGACCGCTCTTGCAAGCCAACTTCATTAATCGACGACTATCTAGACTGTAGGTAATATTCGAAGTGTTTAGCCTTCAGTTTTTTTGATACAGATTGATTAAAATTTTAACTTGAATTAAGACGACCTTAGTACATTTGTCGCCCTCAACGTGCCCGCGAAGATTCAAACATTTTGCATTAGAATTTCCTCCAAGCCAACAACCACCGAGGATTATAAACAACGCTTGGTAAGTCAGGTTCACTGGTCTAAAGAATGCTTGTACTTTGTTTTGCGTAACAATCTATTTTTCAATTTCTGAATGCCAAATTTCTTATAGACAATAATAAAGAAAATCACTAGCATGGCCCTTCTCACTAATGAAAATACTTTATCGTTAAAGGCAGTTTATTCCTGTTGTTATTATAATTTATGCGAATTTATTTATTAAATAGACTCGTTTCTTACTATTTATTTTATCTTATTGGGCCTTTAGGTGCTCATGAACTTATCCTACGAATTTTACCAAGCTTCAAGTGAGCTTCCACTTAGTCACGTCGTAGCGTAATAGTTGACCATGATACAACGCTAACCATCTCACAATCTAACCTCAATAATCAGCTCTAGGTGAGATGAAACCTCGCCGCAAATACAGTCCCATCCGAAGAATGTTGGCAAAACGTCAGGTCGAACATCTAGCACATATGGAGGGCAGTATGCGTATCTGTATGTATGTATGTACGTACGTACGTACGTACGCGCGGTGTTTGCTAAGAGGGAGCCTGACAGATCACTGGCGAACGACCGTCTCACTATGGCATTTCACCTTCATTTTGCCAACGGACCCTGCTGCGGCGTTTGCTTGCTTTGAGTTTAAGAGGTCAGTGTATGTGTTTTTTGCAGCTTTGTCGCCGTGTGTGATGTCTGCTTTGCTCCATGCCACACGCAATATCGATATTGCTGATCGTTACGCTGCAGAGGGGAGGAACAAAAACAAGCTAAGAATTACCAGCTATTAGCAGACCGATTTACATAACAATCATATTAATCGTACTAATAATAGTGACGCAGGCGTTCATAGAACAATTAGTCAAACAACCTGTGTAAACAAATGATCCCACAATGATAATCCTAATAGTCAGTAGAAGAATTTCGTTTCAACATTTACACCAGGAACAATATATTTTGGTCATTTATTGATTGTTATGGCTCCTGGCACGGTCTCTAGCCGCTGCTACTGCTGCTGCTGCTGCTGCTGTGATAGTCAATGTAGTAAACAGACTGGTACTCTTCTTATTTCCGTCTAGGCGTTCCCTAAATGTGCATGTTACTGCCTGGCGGTCCGTCTAGTTGTTTATTTGCTAATAATTCAATGTATCTACGTCGTATCGTGTGCGACGCAGAACGAGTTGATTTATTCATTTGGTTGATCATTATCGAGGCTGTTGTTGCTGAAGGAACAGCTATAGCTATCGTACTTCGTTTGGAATATATTTTGAGCTTAAAGTTTTATGTTTTGTACTGTTTGTTAGTACAGATTCCTGTAGGACGTTACCATTGAATATACAAGACCCCACACCGGTCCAAGTCGCTATGCAACAATTATGGTGCTACATGCGTGAAGTTTCCGCTGCGAACGAGGACTAGTGTACCCTGGATATTAGAAGAGAAAATGTCTTTCGCACACTATCCTACATACCCCCGTATATCTATCTGTGAGGCAGGTACATAGAGGCTGTGCGGAGCAACACGACATTATAACGCTTCTTTTGTACTACAGCGTACCGCTACACTTTTCTCTCCCGCCAGCTTTGGCAAAAGCAGTACGAATACGAGAACGAGAGTGACGACGTGCAGTAAAGCAGAGAAAGCTCTTAATCCTTACCGGTTAGCAAGTGGTACAGTCTCGTTCTTTCGTTATAATGAGGATTACTCAAAAAGAAAGAAGCGACAGACGCGAAGAAACATGCCGCCATCAACATCTTCGCCCCTAATCGTCGACTCTGCTGGGGTATCTCTATCGCGTTGCCTGAAGTTACTCTCCCGCAGTCCCATTGCAGTTCACCAAAATGCCAACAAAGAATCCCTAACACGTCTGGTACAGCTTGTTTGCAGCGGCCGGCCCCACAATCGAGGAATCGAGAGAGAATGATATGATGCGCCGGTATGACTGACTGCTGTTCGTCGCGATGACTGTGGCCATTCGCTTTTCAGCGCAATAAAATTAGAGGCGGACGCAGGCTCACTCACACGTACAGGCAGAACGGAACGAAGAACCCTAGCGCGCCGTTGCGACTGGAAAATCGCTTAATACAGTAACATTTTGCGTTGACTATTTTTGTAAGCCGCTGTCCCTTGTAGACAAACCTGATCGGTTTTTGGACTCTGGGTCCGTCCATCCACTACTTGGGCACCAAAACGGAAATACGATCGAGCTAACAAACAGCAAAAGCAAGTAAGGATTGGGCAAAACGTAGAGCGACGAAAATCGGATACAAAAAAAAATGGCTACTAAGCTTTGCGGGCCACTTTGATGCTCGGCTTGGATCGAGGGAACGGAATCGATCAGATACAACCTTTCGTAGTCTGTAACCGAACGGAACGTACGCAACCGACCCTAGGCATTGCAGAGTTATAATCAACTTGACCATACCTCTGGTGTCGAATCAAGACCTCGAGGCCATGTTCCTACTTGCAGCCAAAGACCGTTTAAAACATCAAAAATGTCAGAGTTTTCACGACTGCTGATAGTTGTATTAGGTACAACCGCTGCATCACACACAGAGTATAAAAAAATGTCAACTGTTTTTCTTCTAGCTATTAATTGCATGTTACTATGTGGCGTATTTGATAATTCTAACACTTCTTCCACGACTACGATTATGAGCTGAACAAGTATTTTTGCGATCATCAGGACGCTAGCCGTGATTATTACTCCATTAAAAATGCGAAAGACTGGCAAAAAGATGTCAACGGCGATTATTAGTATCAGACAGGCCGACTTCAAAGGATTTACTATCGAAAAAAAAAAATAGAGGAAATGTAGGCCCCGGTTTGAATTCAGTTTCAGTTCTGCAGCGGCTTGTATTTTTAAGCTTACAACCAATCTAAACATAACGCATTTTCTGCCTGTCTTATTGAGGCGACAGTTTACACCTTTTCGCATAAGATTAATGGCGACTGAGCATACTTCCGGCGTTTTCTTTGCGGCGGACGCCCTGAAGGATGTCTTTATACAATACAAAACACGACGTAAACTCTACTGCTATGCGAAATCAACCGAGCCTTGCTTTTTGTTTCTGTACTCATTCTTGTCTCTCTCTCTCTCTCTCTCTCTCTCACTTGCGTTTACACTTAGTTATTTTCTATCTTTTTTCTGCTTTTTTCGCTTTTAATTTCGATCAGCTTACGTATAGTAGAATGTAATTCCGAAGAACGCTTCTCAAATAACGTAATAGTGATTAAAATTATGACAAATCTTTCTTTGACGCACTTTAATAGTTTTATTTGAGCAGAATGTTGCATGCTATTAAAAAACAAATGCGCTTATAATCTTTTGAAGCAACCTTTTCATCGTCTGGCTATCGACCGAACATATTCTACTACCGTTTACAACTTTAGAAACGAAATAGAACGCTAGAGGATGCTAATAGCTTTTTGTCTCATCATTGCCCTGTAACTTAACGAAAAAGTTAGTCGCAAGTTAGGTGTTTGATTCAATATTTAGCTGGCATATAAACGGAATTTATTTTCAAATTTTTATTTACTCACATCAAAGAGGCGTTCTACATTCTACACGCTCTGGAACGACCCCATGTTAACAACCAGCACGACGACTTATCTGGGATTGTATATAATTAGCGGGAATAAACAGGCAGCTAGATGAACAAGCACACAGGAAAAAGCAATGCACGTCTTGTGTACCAGTCCAATCAGATTGACGCTATGAATGCTATGAAATATACCCCCTACTCAAAAAAACGCGACTGCCGCTTCAGAAGACCTAATGTAAACCTAGTTTTCAAACGCACGCATTAGCAAGCGCCCATGGCTGACTCTAATACAGTAAAGACAAATCATCAAAGCAGTATTACGGTACAATCAGTCGGGCTATCTTGACGCACGGTAATGATATATAGACTCTTTGCTATGAACGTTCGATATAGAGGAAAAACAACGTGGCTGTACAAAGTGCATTTTTATAATTATAGAAAACAGGATTTGTTTCCTTTTTACTGTTGGTAATTTCATAATGACAAAACCTCAATCTGGAACAAATTGCAAAAATATAGGTAAAATAAACTGGGAAAGACAAGCAAATGTATAAATTCTCCGAAACGTATTTTCCTTTGTGTGAGCAAAATAGAAACGCGACGACAAACGGCGTACCATTCGTTTCAATCGGACCTAACGAAATAGTCGTCCATTTGTTGGCATCTTTGACTGAATATTTCTAACTGCTCCTTGCGACCCTACTTTGCAGCGTTACTGATCTCTGTATCTTCTACAATACACAGAGACACCGACAAGCGTTGCTAATTTGCCAAAAGCAAATGGTTATCTCCACATTCTTCTGGGTCCTCCTGGCCAAATCCTCGTGCCACCTTTACCGCCCATCGATGTCTACTAGAAGTTTTCAGGGACGACGAATTAGCCTACATTAATATTCATAATGCTACCTTTAGCTGATGCTGTTAGCAGATGAAACCAGGAAAGCACAGTGGCGCTCGATACCTGGTATTCCTCTCCATGAATAGATCACGGAAGCATCATTACGTTCTCCTGTCACCTTAGCGCCGACTTATCGCAAGCGTAAATGATGCTAGATGGAAGAAATATCTATCTTACCTTTGTCAGCCCTAACCACCAGCTACCGTTGCTACCACGGTCTTGACCGCCCTTTCTAAACACAGTAAATATATGGAGACTGTGCTACATCTTACGTAGTATACTATTTCATAGTTGGATAAGCAATAAATATCTTGCTTATGGCTTGGATATCCTGGCGACCTGGGGTAAATTATCTTTTTCGACCTGTTCCCACCGTTTCATGTTTTGTACAGTTTTTAATGTGTACGTACATTTGTACATATCGAAGTTGAATTATATTAAGGCAAACTTAATAGGCAATTATGCTGAAATTAGTTCTATTGACCAATTGCCAACAAACAGAAGCGCAGGATTGATCAACTTGATGTTCCTAGCAGCGTTTGGCTATCACTCGTAAGCATCGCAAGTGTTTGTTTTTCTTTTCGTTCAACTTTCCCTACACGTGACCGCTTTGCCAGCTATTTTATGTTAACTGCAATGGTTGTCTAATTAAAGCCTTGGCGCAATTCTCTTATTTCTTCAAATTTTGTATAGATTCGCAACTTAGTTTATGATTTGCTAAAGTTACAAAGTGGACAGGTACTATTTGAAAAATTTATATCAATCACGAGAGATCGGTGTTAATAACCGCCGTGGATAGCATAGCACGTTGGGCACTGCTAGCAACGAGATAAATCAGCGTGAGATAAGTGCGTAATTATATGGAAGTATTAATTGTGACGTTAAGCAATTACCGGTAAATTATGGGAATCACCGTGATAGCTTAACGTATGGATAACGTATTGGCCTGTGGTAATCTTAAGGGCACGTTGTGGTCTAGGTTCAAGCCCATAGGGTATAAACAGACTTCGTCTCGTGCCAAGAGCCGGCAGTCTGATGGAACTATGGTACCGGACGTAACACTCGAAGAACGGAGGTAGATTATGGCCAAACGATAATATTTCTTTCGTATCTATATACGAAACTCGATCTTCATTTCTATATTGTTTCTATACACAAATATCTGTTTATAGTGTGCGTATAGAGGAAGACGAAAAAAAGAATATAGCCAACAAGACGAGAGACGTTTGGCGATAAGTAGACGCAAGCGTCTTTTATTTGTTATTTTATATAAAGTTAGATACCCCTTTTAATTGATGTGGTGTTCGTCTGCGAAACGGACACTGCCGCTGTCGACGTTATGCGCAGCCAGCAATGATGGTCCGTGAGTGCTCGTCAATGCCAACGATAGTAACGGCAATGCCGATCGTGAAAATTGCCAACGGTAGTTAATGGCAATGGGAGATGGAAACGGGGTACAATGTTTGTCTTGGCGTTCAGCGGTTGCCCTGTCAAGCTCGCCTGTCAGACGTCTATGACTACAGGGGCCATAAGCCTAGCAAATTATAAGTGTGCACCGACAGTCAGTGAGGCAAAGGCTATTGCAGCAGCTGCTCTGGCCGGTGCATCAATGAAGTCGTTCGCTGATAGACGTCAGGCACTTCAGCAGCTGTAGATCTGAAGATGAAGATACATCAGCAACAATAATAGCGTTAAAATCTACTGCAATAGAGTGAAGCTTCAAGCAACAATCGTGCTCGACAACAACAACAACACTTACGTTGAAGATCATCGAGATAGTGAACTAGCTAAACATGTAGTTCTGTCTCAATCATCCCCATTTTTAAACTTTTGATACTGCTGCTGCTGCTGCTGCTGCTGCTACTGCTTTTTTTTTACCGTTATTACTAAATCACTCAATCGAACAATTCTGTTAAATGCGACCGAGGGCTTTGCGCCATCTGGTGAGAAGTACCGGTATAACAATCGATCGGAAGCGTTCGTAGACTCACCTACGCATAGAAACAGACTCGGCATTAATTACTGCTTTAGCCAATGGTAATTAGGAATATAGGAGAATTAGATCATGTCTAGTTGCATAGACTGGCGATAGGAAAGGGCCAAAACTATAACTAGAAGGACTCATTATATCAAATACTGGCGGTTCCACTTCTCTTCTTTCTCCTAGTCCCTTTTTTATTGATATTTAGAGACTGAAACATTAGTAGGATAGTAGATCGATTACAATGAGCTAGCGTTTGTGTAAATCAATAAGTCAGGATGGTCGGTTATGCGTTTGTTTTCTGGCTGGGGGACTGGTCAGTGTATTTGGTAGAATTGGGATTATCTCATAGCATAGAAACAGACACGGTACGAGAAAGAAAGTAAAATAGCACGGGCCAAAAGCGCCCACATATGAAATTCTTGATTTCGTCTTAAAAATGGTTTCCAAAGTATACCGAATCTTCGTTTTCAGCTCAACTTTTCGTTTCAACTAGCTGAACGACTAGCCGATTTTTTAATAATTACACAGATATGTTTCAATATAAATGATGATAACATTAAGGAATTAAGAAATCAAAACTGTTCATTCTATATGGTCTGGGTTGAATTTTATTTTTAATCATGAAAAGGCTTATAAGAAATATATGCTTCGCAATAAAATCAAACGTACACCTTGGATAAATATTATGGGTTTATGCGCTTCCAATTAATGCTATACGCGCTCATTCTTTTTGCAACTTTTGACCCAAATCCAACATACACTCGATAGCTAAATGACGCTACTTCCATTGAATCATTTCTAAAAATATATCAGTGAATATCCAATTCGCTATTTTCAATCAAACAAAGGACATCTTTCCTGCAGGCGGATTATAGACATATTGTTCTCAATCCGAAAGCGGTACTCTTTACGTAGAGTACACGTTTTTATATTTCTTTTATTAAAATTTCCTACCGTTCAAAGATCCATTGCTTTGTTAGAGTCACAACTGGGGGCTGTTGGAATTAAATGTCCCGTTACTATTATCGATCCATACACGGATGACGCTATCTAGGATAGGTGAGGTCATGCCCTAGTCCCAGTCATTAGAAACATCAAATTGATTAGTGTGTTCAATGAAATGATTCACAGCTGTCCATATGGCGTACTTTATGATAACGAGTTCCATGTCCAAACCTACGACGGCAGAATACGTATGCTGTACAGCAGGTAGCATAGCTTTAGGTTTACTTCTGGCGGAGAGCAACGAACTTACTTTTGTTCAGTTACTTAGGTTTTAGTTAGTTACCTAGGTTTTGTGGTGGTGTAAAGTGGCATACCCGCACAGTGGCTAGCAAACCATACCAACAATGGTGAATGAGAGCTCAGCCAGAGTCATCATGTTTTTGATGACATTGTCGATCAATCTCATCGTTGATCTGAAGACTGACACACACTCACCTGTCCCTCAAATTTTATCTGCTGCTTCTACCACATTAAGGTTTGATTGCTATTTTTGACTCTAGGTACGCAGATAACCTAATTTCTAAAGCACTGCAAATGCCGTTCGTGCAAGGCGTCTAAGGATCCTTTTTAGTTACGATGCTTAAGTTAATAGCTCTTGCACATGTATCGAGTGTCTTTCAATCCTGATCGGAAGCGCTATCCATCAGGATGTATCACAGTATCTTTGTTGTACCGATGTAGTCGTGTCATCATAGGATCGCCTAATATACATAAACGCCTGCACTGTTCGTCGCGCCGCACTCATCGGAAGAGGCACATTAAGTCTGGAGTGTCCTCGTTGATTGAGCTAATTCATTGGCGTCTATATATGTACACGTATCGTGACGCTTCTAGTTTATCTACGAATCAACTGTACACCCCGTGAACATCGTCGCGGTTTATGACGCATAAATACGGACTACAATATACCTAATGATTCTACTTAGCTTTTCATTGACTGTTATACCCAGGAGTAGACGATTTGTTATGGGTCCGAGCACGAGAAAACGATAAAAGGAGAGAAGGAAAAAATAAAAAGGAATGAAACAGAAAAGATAGATTGAGACCATAAAAGTTGTCCAGCAATTCGAGCTACAATATGTATGTATATATAGAGAGTGCTTTTTATATATCTAACCGTTCGCGGTTAATATCTAGTAGTAGGCATTTCACGCATTGATTTTATCGGTGAGCACAGTGACGAGCAGCATCAGCCGTAATACCAGTGGCATATCAATTGCGATTTGGCGTGCACGCTTGAAAGATCGTCTTGTGGATGCCGTTTTTCAGCTATCTAATCGTTACCGCTATCATCAGACTACTGCAGTACACTAAATACTAAATGAGCCAAAAACGTATACTCTTTAAACGAACGATACGAACAATGCAAATAGCCATTTCTGTCTCGGTTCTTTAGAACTAGCTGTTATTAAGGCGGCAGCAGTAACGGCGGCAGGGGCCGAAACAATTTCGGCCGAAGAAGAGGGGCCGATTTACCCGACAGATATTCTTTCTTGAGCTTGCTATATATATTCCAATGCTGCATGCACGCATAGATAGACAGTGACGATCGTTGCATGGCTAAACGTAAAGCTACATAAGCTTTTCTTTCGGATGTTTTTGTTTTTCCATGAATTTGTTTGTATACGCGCATATACGTAGAGTGAGCGACAAATAGACGAATAAAAAAAATAACCCTAATCTTGATAACGAGGGGTAAACGATTCTCAGTTGACTCGTTTTTTGCTAAAGACTAAAACTTAGTAATGTTGTTGTTGTTGTCGTTGTTGCTATATGTCGACTGGTCGTCATATCAATATCAGTTAGGCTTTATCTATAATTTTACCATCATACTCTCGTCATTGTTGTCGTTTGTACCATATCGTGTCTGTGTGTATGGCCACGTGGTCATAGAATCAGAGCGGAGACCCACAGCCAAGAAAGACCGAAAAAAGACCAATAGGCTTGTTTAGATCAACTGAATAAATGATTTGAAAGATACAAATGTGCATGAAAGCTACGTTAATTGAAGCATTGCGCAGGAACTATTGTGGCACCTGTCATATGTCTTTTATGGAATAACTGTTTCTACAAATATCGAAGTATAAAATATTAACAAGCTCCGAAGCAAATACGTCCGCACTGCCGAAAAAATCAAAATCGTCCTTTGACACGAAACAATCGCATGTTTCTGGGGCATATTTGTCTGATTTTCAAGCAAAAAGCATCAGAACAGCGTCAATTATGCATTTGTTAAATATTAAATCTGTGAAGGCATTGCATCCACTGTGACTGCCATGATTGTACTTCTACACATTTTGTTGGGCTGAAAAAAATAATGAACGGGTCATGACACAGGTAGTATAAATTTAGCTAAATGACGATGTCTTTGTACCTGCTCGAGAAATCGGCTAAAAGCAAAAAAGTCATCGTGTGAAGACCTATGCTCTTTGACGTACTCGAACAAAATCTAGGAATTGGTTTGTCTACTATTGCTTGGCTATTTTGATCTGTCGGAGTTTACTTCTAAAGAATGATCATATCACACCTTGATCGTTACGATGGAGTTAACGGTCATTGGTCGTTGTCGGCCGCCGACCAAGCGAGATGAGTCGCTCACTACAAATGATGTCAAATCCGGTGGCATTTTTTTACCACAGAATAACAAATGAGGTAAAAAGAACAAGAGAAGAAGTAAAAATAATCGCAGTTTGGTCGAATGAACGACACGAATCTACACATCCTAAGCTCGTTGATCATCCCGCCATCAACCACAGCGGGCAAATGCTTAGTGCGTAAGACCCCTAAGCAACATTGCTTTTCACTTACCTATATTGGCTATAGACGAAAACTTCAATGAAGCCATCGATGAAATATGCGTGCCTTAAATATGCGTGTGACAGGTGTGTCCTAAAAGAAGTTTCTAGACAACGAAAATAACGTGAAACGGTTCGAATTACGAGCCACCTTACGGAACATAGTGTTCGATAAAGCGTTGCGTCCAGAACACATCCTGGATGGATCGATTGGAAGATGGCAGACGTTCACATCGAAATATTGCGGCCGTTCTAGAGTCTGACTGGCCGTTTAGGACCCACTTCACCGCGACCTAACTGACCTCCAAACAAAATCAAAGTAATTCAGACGGAAGATGTAAGTTCGTTTCTCTATGAGAAACGGGTTTTCGTAACGACGAAAAGCGACAAAATCCAATTTAATTAATTACACAACATAGGACGTCTCAATTGAACATGTTGAAGTGCAAAATTACATATGTAGATATGTACATATTGCTGGTATATAGGATAGCCGCTGAAACATGTAATAAATTTAAAATGGCATACTCAACGTTGTACCAATTGGTAAACATAACAAATACATGTTAGTCAGCAAAATGAACCCATTCATGACTGCATCGCCTTGTCGCTTCTCAGGGTCAGTCGGACTGCCAGACTAATCCCCTAACTAATTCAGAGTTTTATCATCACGTGTTACAGGTCTGCAAAAAACGCACGCACGCAAGCATTGACTACCATTCATTTGAACTTCAACTCGGTATAACGTATAACCTCGATAAAGGCTACGTGTTTTATTATGTGGCTTTGCGAGGGTTACGTGCCCAACACTGCATCGTTTTCAGATCTCCAGATCTGCCTTCAAGTCGGTGTTTGTAGGTCCATGTATTAAAGAGGCTTCAGATGCCACCAGCACAAGTACAGCACAATATCTTACTGGCTACCAGGGCGTAGCGATCTGCACATTAGTAACACAGTCAGTCACATACGAATTTGAAAACCTGAGGGAGCCAATTAATCAGATTTTGAAGCGCTTTATAATTGTTTTTTTTTTTTTTTTTTCTTATCACAACAATTACCACGCTTCGTAAGTAAAAGACTCGCTTACTAAGAAACATTTCCCATATATAATAATAATATGTTCTCTTAACAAGGTGAATAACACTTGTAAAAAATGGGCTCGGTCACCTTCAACGCTTAATAAATAAATTATGCTTAATAAATAAATCCATAAATCTAGTCACGATTACGCTGATCTCGTGGTGACACTTCTTGCGAGCCCCGTTCTCTTCAAATGGAGAGGTAAACGAAAAATTGGTTTTGAGCTTAACGTAGACCAATCACGTACTTCCAAATGTTTCGTTCAGGCGCTGGCAATATTACATGTCTCTATCTGAAATAAAGCGCCTTCTTTTTGCCAATGAAATATATTCTCGGATGGTGTGTAACTCTAAGCGTTTCGTTTCTCGGTATTGACGATTTTACTAGAATTGTGAGCCAATGTCATATTGCTATCGTTGAAAGTACTCTTTTCAATGTTTTTTTGTTCGATGTGCGGAACAGAGGCAACGCGTATGTGATAAAGATAGCGGCCACTCTCGTCATAGTTGCTGAAAACTAACAAACGATCAAAGTACCCCCTATACGATACTCTCTTTAGTGGTTTCGTTGGTGTGCAGTACAAGGCCTAGAAGCTAATTGATGAGTGACGCGTGAGTATTGGCAAAACTTCTGAATGAATGAAAACCTTTGAGGCATCCAGCTAATATCATATAGATTTTGATATAATTGTCTGTAAAGTCCCACGTAAATAACAATAGCTTATTGCTATTCGTATTAATAACTGCACGCAATCGACACTTCGCAGTTGTCCCAATGAGATCGATGACATTACGTAAATTACTAAAAAAATCAAGGTATTTTCATCTATAAACCGTGAGCACTACAACCTCAAAACATCGCTTTTTTCTGCTCGATCGAAACCTGCGGCAGCACTGGCTGGTCTTCGGCCTTTTGTTTACTTGATAATCTAGAATTAGAAAATTGCACGTACGTGTTGTCATGTTGGATGTACCGCTCACCTTATCTAGGATTTTGGCAATGAAATGCGTACCTTGTGGGTGCGTGTATGTAGCAAACTCCTAACAAGGCTAGACCTGTTTTTAGCGATGCATCAGTGGTACTTCAATCAATCAACCACTCATAAGCAATACACAATAATGATGCTGAATGTATAACAGCAAAGGCTTTGAAACGCGATCTGAATCAATTTGATAATCGGGACTCTCCGTTTGATGAATGAAATGTTTGCTCTCAATTAAGGGCCTGTAAACAAAGGGCCTAGGACTTTCGATTCTTTATTATTAGCATAATTTTAAGAAAAATAATACTTCTTGCAGTAATCATATCATGCTACATATCGACGTAAGCTTTCGGTCAAGGTAAATGGCATAGAGTTAGGTCCGTTTCAGTTTTGAGAAAGAGCCGACCATAGCATGGGTAACTGTGTTAGCCGGATATGAAGGCACATGTATAATGAGATATATAAACGTGCAAAGAACCTGGTAAAACCTCTGGATGTTTTTCCATTTTGACTCTGAAGATATGTGGTAAAATAGGGAAAATTCAAGCTAGTTTAAAATCCAATATCTAAGTAGAGAAACAGACTCAGAAATTATATGTTGCCCGTTACCTTCATAATATTAAAAATCAGTAACGAAATAAAAGTGCTGAGAAATATTTTTTAATTAAATCCCTGATAAAGAAAAGGTTGTCTTGACGAAATAAAATAAAATAAATTTAAATCAAATAAAATCTAAAATAAGCTAAATTTAGATTATTGCAATTTAATGTTATACGTATCTGTGTGCGTCTCTATCTGCTCAAACAGAGCAATTTTTTAAAGATATCTCTCTAGGGACACTTGGAAGTTTTCGATAATCCCATAATGCAGAAGGAAGTCGCTGAAAAAATTAGCTCTCTTTTGTCATTGTTGCATATGTACTCTTTATTACAGTGTAGGCAGGCATATTTTCTACAGGGATATGGTCGACTATTTTTTAAACATTTTTTACTAAAATCTGACAATTTGTAGCCATTTCATGCGTACTCTCCTATGTAAACAGACCTTTAATTGCTGTTGATTGGTCGCGTAGTTCCGACTTAAATCATCAGTGACACTCTGACGAGCTAATTATCCAACCTAGTCCAAGTTTGGCGCTTTATGTGTATTTAACTCTGCGTATTCGTAAATTTCGCATGGTCCAACTGCGCACATAATGAAAGGTAATCTGCCACCAGGGGGTTCCTGGTTCTAATGGCACGTTTCGTACTGCATGATAGATTTGATGTCAGCATGTACAACTGGCACAGAAGAAAACTGCACTACCCATAGTCTGCCGTCCTTTTCGAAGACCAAAAAAATAACGTTTTTGTCGTATTTGTGATAGAGGGCAGTATTCTTAGTGAAAAAATGTCTTAAATAATTATATACATATATATGTATAGCACTAGATCTAATATAAAAATTTAGCCGTATAAAATAAAGTACCGTACCCGTTGCAGGATAAACATTTATGAGAGGAAACATGTATTTGTTTGATTTTAGAAAAACATTAATTCGTGTTGTTGTAAGCCACGAGCTGAGTAGGTGCTTTGTTACTAAGGTCTTCTCAAGGTACCTTCGAGCAAGAGTTTATTTTAACCGGTCGATCATGCTAAGTGCCCAAAATAAACAGCATGGAACAACCAGCGCTGACAAACGAATGATCTAAATATCCGAAAAAATGCTAATACGAAAAAAAAAGTAAGAAACTTGTGCGATATCCACAGCAAGGGACTGCTATGTTGAAATGACAGATTTGTCCAACAAGAACAGGCAAACAAATCTTCCGCCAAGAAGCTACCGCGAACACGATGATGCCCTGCACGGCAGGCACAATCGACCAAACTAACTCGGGTATCAAAGAAAAAATGGGCCATTATTTTCTAAGCGAATACGACACGACATGTTGATGCTGTTACAACTATATCTGAACATGCATCGGTGCGTAGGCCTATTGTAGTAGAATTGGTGGCGTAGCCATTTATTGATGACGTCATCAAAAAAGTACTTTTAATTATCTTCTTAAAATAGTATGTTTGCTTCTATTGCGTACGTCCGATGATTGTTCCCAATTAGCGTAAAGCACTCATAACGACATTATCTTTAAGTTATGCATGTCGCCGGCATCATAACAGGGCTTTACCCGCCAAAACAGCACGCGCTTTAATGGCACATACGAAGAAGGGACGTAACTACGGCCCCATGGCAAATTTCTAGGAAATTTCCCTTTCGGAGTCGCTGTCAGTCTGAAATTTTTCGGTGATTGATCGTGAGAAGCGTAAACATCTATTCATCAGCCTCCGTTGCGACAGCCTTCATTGCTTACGGTGACGGTCTCTAGAAAGAAGCAGAAGTGAGTTAAAAAAAAAATTACGAAACATATGACACAGTAACTATTCTCCTCCCACAATTAACTTGTCCATGTTCGCAGGCACCATGTCCGCATGACCGTGACGAAACGTTAGGCACAATTTAACAAACTGTGGCGGTTGACAACATTCGACCATGTGTAGCTACGCCAAGTACATCTCATATATTGTCCATTGTTCTTATTGTTTTTTCTTACTATCTAATGGCAAATTCAAGGCACAAGTAATGCCTATGCGACGAAACTATCTCGTGAGACACATCGTGCTCTACGTTTGAACAGATCCTCTTGGGATAAAGCTTCTCAAAACCTACCATAGAGCCAAAGGTAGTGTTGATCAACAGATGGTACTCAGCCGCTGTAAGATGTCTCATTAGATTGATATTCATGACGACGACGACAGCTACTTTGACTTCCGATCACTGTGATTTTTAATCTATTGATAATCTGACCAAAAAGACCTCTTGCCAGTAGTTCAAGACAGTCTAGTTCGCAGTGCTCTTTAAGCAACTAAGAAGCTTGCCCCCTTTTTAGTTCGTGGCAATCTGAATAATTACGATAGGCAGAGACTGGCAATGGTCACAGAACCCAGTAAAAATTCCTTTATGAGCCCAAGTGATGAAAAAACTAAGCATCTTTTTATGGCATAGACCTCCATGGCCCTACAGTTTACCTAATGCGAGATTCTCCACTTTATTTTTGTACCATACAGCGAGGGAACACTATAACAAATTGTGTCAACTCGTTGGAATATTTAGGAAACCAAATCGTTCTTCCTCCGTTTAAACAAGAAAGTTCGCAGATCGAAAGCCAATTATTATAGAAGAAAAGACTTTTTCTAATACAACGTTCGTAACTGCACAAATTTATATACATTAACAATCACGCCTAAAAGTCTTCCTATAAAGCACTATATTGGTATTCTTAAAAATAACGCCAGAGGCGCTTGAAGTAAAGTAGTTTCATTCAACCACTAAAAATACTTCCCATTAAAAAAATATTCTCATTCTATCGATTATAAAAAAATAAGCCAACTATTGTTTCTTAATGTTAATAGCTTGTTCGGGCCGAAAATTTAGTTTTGAATCCATATTCTTTCTCGATTATCCTTTGCTAACAGCTGTACGCCATTCATTGCCCGCGTGAAATTACATGAATTCAATGAAGTGTGAAGTCTAGCTAACTGCGCTAAAATTTGAGTCCTATAAACAAGCTCTACTTATCATTATTAAACCAGCTCTGTTCGTGTAGCTACATTGTTACATTCAGCCAGATCGGCGTCTTCAGCGCGCAAGTTTTTAATTTGCCACCAATTAGTAATAGATACAGAGAACATAAAATAAGAATTGCAATGGATCGAAGCTAGAACATATTAGAAACACAGGATACCAAATTGACTGGATTACAGAATGTAAATACAAAATGCATTTAAGGAATGAAAATCCTTTTTGAAAAAAAAAAAAAGAAAAATTGATTTTTTCTGGCTGTGTTCAATGTAAAGCAAAAAAACACTCTCTTTTGTACGACTTCATGATTTCGTTAGCTAGAGCTGGATTTTCCGGTATCATTATTCTTCACCTTGCAGCTTTCACTCGTCGAATAAAATCTTTAAAGGTTGATTAGCAAACTTAGCTTTGATAGATAATTAGAAGGCTTCGGTTTTGGTTCGTCAGTAAACCTAACTAGCAGAGAGAGAGAGACCTGGAAAACGAAGATATTTAACGTTGGGACGATTGTCTTTTGTCAGAGCAGTGGCTTTTTCGGCTGCGGTACTACCGTGATACAGTGATCGTAAGTAAAAAGCACCTCAGCAGTAGTATTTATAAGGTCCGGGTGACTGGTTACGAAATGTAATTACATCTAACGCAAGCGGCCGAACACGTTCGAAAGAGCTTCGATCGAGGTAATAACGCCCTGAAGTCGACCGACACAAGTGTAAGACTAGTAGAAAGTTTAAGGGACCGCAGTTAATAAATGTTCTATATAGAGTAGATCGTACGTGAATTAGACAAACAACAATAAAACGGGTCTCAGCGACAGCTGATATTGGAACAATGAGACGATCGTAACTTTCGTAGGATGGATCAATCGTAGCTAGCATTTTCACTCGTATATTAGCAAACTAAAATTAGATTATTCCGTCTGGACAATATGAATGGTGCCTTCGTATTTTCTTGGACTAACTCGTAGCAGACTGGCGTTATGCCGGAAAGATTGCGAGTTTTGTCTGCGCATCGGTACAGCGTGTTACTACAACGAAGGCCAATTATGCCCGAGTTTTGCCAATCCACATTACGCTGCTTTCTTGAAATCTAGCTTTACTTTTTGTAACATCGGTGGCGGTGGCGTTGGCGTTGGCGTTGGTGGCGGCGGCGGCGTTCACCCGTCCATTTCGGCGAGATCGGCTGGATTATATGGAAGTCTATTACTCCGCGCTTTTACATACCAACGCCACACTCACAGAACTGCTGGCTAATCGTACCAGGAGTTACAGTTAATTATTAGTTATTAGGTTAACGTTTTCTTACTTGAGCCCTTTCTTGTTTCCTGCACGGCGTCTTGTGGCCCATCGTTTCGTTTTCTGTGAGTTCCCCGTTTTATCAAAATCAGTCAAATTTAGGTGACTGAGGAAGATCGGCTCTAATTTAAACTGTCGGCTTAGTTTTCCTTGTCTCATATTTTTCCGGGTTCAAATGCTGACTAACCGTTCCGCCGTGCAGTGAGTTAGCCTCAGCTTTTATCTACTCACAAAGCAGAAAAACAGATAGAAAATACCATCCTAACGGAGTGAGAAAAACAAATAGCAAAAACACCGCGGTGTGCCCTAACTAGCCAGCTTCACAGACGTCTCAAAATCATATTGATAAGATACGAATGAGTATGTAATTATAACCAAGTTAATCGAGCGCATCAGGAGAATGCTGGCTTGAAGAGGTAATCGGAAATGAGGTAACGTATGAAGAAGAGATGGCAATTGTTAAAACTGACAGAAAATTAAGTTACAAACTGCTGCGAACCTGCGCACATTTGATGTAACACACAGGAAACAAACCAAAATATACATTTCAGATATGGCAAGGGATAAGCGAAGAAATAGCACCCAAAATCCCCACGTGCAAACACAGCAGGCCAAAATATATATGAGTTAATCTTGCATGAACCCCTTGATTTGTGGTAAACAGTTTCCATAGAGGACCACAAGCTTGTTTTTGTTTCTTTAACGGAAACGAAATACTACTTCTAGTTTATCATTTAGTGGTATCATATATTTTAGAATTAAGCTGCCGCTTCACATCGTCGTGCATTACTTACTTCACGATAGAGATGCAGCTTCCTGATCGTGAAAATAAACCGTGCAGGCCAACGTATCATTGCCCTTTCATGTATTCGCAGAAGTATATGACATATTAGCGCATTGTAACTTGAAAGTAGTTAGTGGATAAATAAGTATAACTGCACGCAATGGTTACGTATTGCAGACCCTATTGCGTTGACGAAATAGACCCGTCTGTTTAGCGATATTGCTGCTAATACGCACAATCGCGTGACCCTTGAGCGTGACGACCCAAAAAGCTAGTCGTAGACCTTAACACTTCGTTGGTGTCCGTCAGCTTCGAGGACGTTAACGGTGAGTGAAACAATTAGTCAGTCGAGGTTAAGGTAAAACATTTGAAAATATGCATACTGCTTTCTAAACAATTCTAGGATTCATCGTGTTTTACACTAAATTTTAAATACCTGACAATATATTAGCCGGTGACGACTGTATTAATCATCAACCAAATCGCAAGTGAAGAACCTCACACGAAATGTCTAGCGCGAATAATAAAGATGGAGTTTTATACGATTTATTTCCAGATATCAGCAAACTCATTACGTGCATATTCTAGGAATGACGGTTCCATCTTTTTCGCAACAGCGCCAACCGGACACAAAGCGTGTCATAGGAAATCGCAATACCCGCAGTGAAACCCTATCATCAATGAGTTTGCCTTAGTGACACCACTGTGCTCTTGAGAACTCGAACCCCAGGACAGGTTTGCCATTACCTTATCTGCACGAACCATAACCCAGCTAGCTCACGCCTTAGCATCGAATGTCACCCGCAATGGCCAACTAGAACTGAACTATAATTTGAGAATATTTTACAACCCCAATAAAACTTAGCCTATAGTCTGTACGAAAAGGGCTCTACCAGAGTGTAGAGAATCGAACCATATAGACAATATCAGGAGTTTAGCAGTCAGTTCCCTAGCGCTCATTGTGTTCATGGAGTCCGCATAATACTTATGGCGTAATCTTCCTGTTCCTATGCCAAAGAATTATCGGAAGACGTAGTAGTGAAGGAACTACGTTGCCTCTCTACATTACTGTATGTATTTTTAACTCATTCGATGTTGCCATCCATGAAAAGTTACCACGAAGCTCCTCCCCCGTCCCGCCGCGCCGCCAAAATAGCCAGCCTTATACCTGAATCCATAGTTTCAATTCAATAGAATTCATAACTTCATAGTTTACTTAAGCTGAAGCCTCTCAAAAAATATTCGCTCTGCTTTTAAGCGCTCTGAGGAGAAGCTTTTCAACGCATGTAATAGAAGCTATTCCTTTAATTTTCCTTTGAACAGCATCTGTATAGGTAAGAAGTCGACGTTCAGGGTCCAGAGATTACACACATATGCAACTACCTGAAGCGTTGGATCGGGTGATCTTTTAAACGGATTCTATCGCCAAGGACCGGATGTTTCTCAGACGTTCTCACTCGCCTTCGTACACCAATAAAGCCTTCGTAGATCGTACATCAATAAAATGTAGAACCGGATCAAGTATGAAACTTTGAAGCTTGTTTCGATAATAAGCAAAACTGCGTTGTGCACTGGTTTGAATGTATATTAAAATAATTCACAAATCTTGGTTTTCTGTACGCTGTATTAGTCATATCTATTAATAGATTTAGGACACGCGTGCAATATCCGCCCCTCTGTTGTCGACCGTCTGACGGGGCAATCGTTGTTGTTCCCCTGCAGTGCCTATAAGATGTTCATGATGTGAATTCTCAACTCGTCTTTGACATGTAAAGGAAGCTCCTCCGTGGCTCGATTGAGATACTAGAAGCAAAAACAAACATTTTTCATTGGGAATAGCTATAGTAAACGGTATTATTGAACAAACTAAATACGCAGTCCACTTTGTTCGCCTGATTTCGTCAATAGTATGATTAAGAAAACGCTATGTCTATATCTTTAACGTAGAATATGCTTCGATACGAATAAACGCTTTACGCCGCTACTCCATAACCCATTCAACCATCAGCCCGGCATCGCTTTATGCTATATGCTATATATATGCCCAGAATTTTAGTTGGGGTTGAATAACATTGACCAAGGACCGGACGTATAAGTTCATCGCTTTGGAAGCCCTTACAGATAGTACTATGCCATATATTCCCGAAAACTGAGACGTAGTTAGTACGAAAAAAAAAAAAAATAGCCTCTTGCACGACCGCTCGTGTAATATATCGCGATAAAAGTTTGGATTCTGCCGTTGCCTTTACGATTTGCTAAACGCCCAATGGTTACTTTTTTCTCCATTATGCTACAAATTCTTCATCAACTGTGAACCTTAATGATAAATGAATTGTATCTCGTCAATGGTCGTTTCCTCCTTGGCTAATGATGAAGGACAGCGAAGCGATGACCATTGTATAATTGGAAGACAGAGCAAAACGTACTTAAGCGTCTGCTCGATTACGACCACTACGTGCAAGTAAGCAATAAAGATTTTCTCTACAAAAAAAAATTTGAGCTCAGGTCCATGGAGTACCTAAGCACACGTATGAATTACATGGGGCATATATAGTGTACCAGATTCGGTTTTGTGCTACGAGAAACGAAACAATAGCCCGGCGGTAAATTATGTCTCTTTATTTATTTAATTTCTAATATCTAGATTTAATATTAGTTTCACTGTTATTTCAAAAATATGTTACTCTATACAACTGCTCATTGATCCATGGTAATTTAATACGGAGTCCATTTCACTTCGCTCTTAAGCTTCTAACCCATTTCAAGTGGAGTATTACGTTTTTCTTCGGAGACAGTAACAGATGTTAATTGAAAATATAGACAGGTGCCCTTGGGAATCAGTTGCAAGCTATTAGGCTACAGGCCCTTTTTTCAAGGTTTCTGCACTACAGGTCAGCTGTCTTTTTTCAAAGATGAAATTCAAACATATACATCGCATTGTCATCTATTTCTTTTCTTCAAATAATAGTAATTTCTTTATCTCGCCAAATACATGCGTCGAGACTATTCCTTACATTCCTATGAAAGTTACTTATCTGAAACTGCTTGAGATTGGAACACTAGACGGTACCATTTCTTTTCTATGTCGATGTGCTATATATATATATATATATATATATATATATATATGCGTTGTTTCTTCGTACGTGCACACAGATTTGTTAATATTTATTAAATATCCGTTTTCGTTTTTCTGTTTAATTTTGCCGTATGCCCTGTCTATTCGTTATTAAAATAGCAGTACCTACAGCTATGTATAGGAGAAATAACGTTAGGCAGTTGTTCACCCATATAACCCATATGGACCGAGTATGAATTGATATCAGATATAGTACACGAGCCATTAGCATCATGGCACGAAACCGACAAGCCCCTATTACCAGCGAACTACCAAAACTTGTTCGTTAGAAGCAAAGCCCAAACTTTTTGGCCAAGCCGACGGCAGCCACAATTGTTTCCAGCCTATACTACCTAGAATAAAAAACTTAGCTAGTTTCTCCTTATTATGGCTTGCGCTATCGGACATATATTACAAAATATCTAAATATGTTTGCGCTTGTTTATGTGTGTGTGTGTGTGTGCGCATGTATGCGTATTATCAACACGTTACCAGCGAGAGCTTCCTGTACTTTGCTGTCTCTATCTATATATATATATATATATATATATATATATATATATATATCGTCTTTTTTGCATCGATGGCGCAGTGGCCAATGATTCGTTTTCGGCACACGGCGTCGCATCCTGTCTATGCATTACCACGCTAGTGAGGTTTCCTTCCCATTCATTAAAATGGGCATTTTGGCGAACTGCCTTCGCCGAACATTTGCATAGCCAGTCACAGACCGCTGCAACCACTGGCGCGGAATTTGAATCATTAAAGACTGATGTATCAATCATCTTTGTTCAGTGTTTATTGCAACAGGTGCTCAAATCATTTCAGTATTTTGCACCACACTTTCACGTAAATCTACGCCTTTCTGAAATCGGACGGCCTGTACAATTGTTTGAGGACACAATTAATGTTTTGTTGAACGTAAGGGAAGTTTACGCTCAGCAGAACTACAAGAACGTTACCCTGACAGAGCTGGAACGTTATTTCACCCGTCTAAACGGTTCGCGCGTGGACCTGTATCTGCGACCTCATGTCAATGAATGCAGAAATAAAAGTGGAGATACACATGTATATATATATATATATATAGCCCCCACAAAGCTCATCACTCGGAATCATTTGAACGGAACGGTTATTGCAGCATGATGTCGTCTCCTTCTGCGTGAACTGTTGGTAGGCAGTGCTAGTACACTTGTCGTCTCTGTAGCTCAATTCGCTGAACCCATAGAGGTCAGTGCAGGCCATACGCGTCTTGAACGAGTAGCACCAGAAGTGACTAGCCAATCGTGCCGAGGATGTCATTAGCGCGAGCGGCAATAGCAACGGTGGTAACAGCGCAACGAGAAAAGCAACGATCATTGAGCATCGACTATGCCAGCGGTACTCGCCGTCAGATGCACACAAGTATTATTATAGACACCAGCCCTTTGGTGATCGTATGGGTTCCGACCATTCTAGAAAGAAAAGCATAAGTAGGAAGGGCCTTATTATTATTTGCTTGGTTTTTTTGTAAAGGCGAATTTAAATACCGAATTCTATCGAACTTAATTGCTTCCCACAAGTTAGAATTGCACGCGAACTTTCTAAAGTCGACATCAGGCAGTTCGAGTTGTAGCGCCAGCAACTCCATGTACATCCCTACCAATGTCTGTCTGATAGCCAGTAGCAAATCGCTTTTTGCTGTCGAAAGTACCATCGCCGCCGCCATTTACGTTGTTGTTACCGCTGCTTTTAAAGTCTGTAATTACAACTGAATGTCTCAGATGTTTTCTTGGGCTTGCTGTTTTCGCCATTTCCCACTGTGCACTAGCCGGTCCAATCTGTTCGGTGGACTTCTCACAACAGCTGCCGAGGGGCTGCTGGACGACAGTCTAAGCATTCTCCCCTGGTCCCCGTACTAGCTCTGATTCAAGCGGCTTGTTAGTAACTACTCGTATAATGTTCTGGACCGCGCTGGACTGGGTGCATGGCAGCTGTATAACGGGGTCCAGGCTTTTACTCCTCTACACTACAATATGGCAGACTCCTGATTCAGTACACACAGCGATCACTTGTTACGGCCTCTACCATTCTACTACGCTGACTGTGGTGCCGAGATCAGCATGCTCGACTCTTCCTCTTTACCGTTCAAGCCTTGTTAAAGTGATGTCACCCCAGATTCCAACCAGTCCCCACCTTTCATTAATACGCTTCGTCGTTGCAGCCATCTTCGGCCCCCTTTCGGTGCTTCGTATTTTATCTCGTCGATGCTGTCGCTACCGGGGTCCGGCTGGTGTTTCGTCTATCACTATTATACTGTCGCGCATCTCCCCTGAATCGGATCGAGTGTCGAGTAGGACGATGAATGAAACTAAGACAGAAAAAAATTTTTCGGCAGTACAAAGAAAGGAAAGGTAGTAAAAAAGGGAAAGAACTACGAAGGATACTGCAAGCGGACCCGCGGGCATTAGGTCCAGAGGACTTTTCTTTTGTCCTTCATTTTCCTTAATGTTGCTGCCTCGCTCACTGCACCTCGTTGTTCTTGCGTTACGAGGCAGAGAGGGTCAGTCTCTCCCTTCGTCAGGATTCAGGGTCTCGAGGGTTAGTCTTTGTCGGCGCGCAACCAACGAGAACGGCACGCAAGAACGGCTCCAATAGAAAAATGAAGATACCATCGAAAGAGGCGGCATCGGGAAAGCACGGCAGCAACGGTGGCCGTAGACAGCTCGAAAGGCTATACAGCGGTCGGTGGAAGCCATCGTCTATCCATGGACCGCAAAGTTCAGACGAAGTGAAAACGTGACCCTCTCGTTAATGTTGCGGTACCGCCTTGCTTACTCAGACGACATACGCCATTCTGCAGATAAGGCATAAGCAATTCGTTTTAAGAAAGAAACATGCAAGGAAGCAGAGATGGCGACGAAGCATTCCGTTTTAATCGTTCAAGCCCTTTTAGTCTGTCTCGGTTTCACGAAGCCGCCGTAGTTGTCAAGTGCCAGACCGGTGACGAGAATCGCGCCTCAATTCTGTCAGCGCTGACAGTTATTACCGGCACTGCACGCTAGATTTGCTGCTGCTGCTGCTGCCGCCACTGCCACCGCCGTCACGCACCATCGCTTCCGCCGTTTTTGTTACGGCTGCTTTAGCTGACTGACCGCTGCCCTTTAGCAAAACACAGCACGCAACGGTATTGTGGACTTCATAGCGACTACCGACCCTACTGGTGCTGCTGTGTGATACTATCATGTGTAACGGCTACGTGAGCCGGCGAATAGTGCTCTACACATACGCACAAACGTGCAGAGAGATAGACACGCATGTTGGAAGCAACTTGATGTCTTGCACGTGTCTATCCATTGCCGCAGCTGGCTAGAAATGGTAACATTAATAGTAGCCGTGACCATAGGGGGTTAGAATACTGCACTCGGGTGCTCTGTTCATAAGCATTTATACCCGTATTCGCCCGGTTACGAACTCTACCTTCAGAGGTGGCTGCGATCCCAGACAATGCGATCCACCATAGTAGCCAAACCAATAACGGAAATGGTTAAAGTAATCACAAGCAGATATTGCAACAATGACGCAAACTCTATCAGAGGACACTCCGTCGCTATTAAGGAGAAGCTGAAGCAATGAGGACGTCGATGTCATTTACGACGTTGGCCGTAACAATTAGCCGCTAAATAGAGGTGAGTATCTGTGGACGCGTCGCGCCATTTCGTCAGGAAATCGCCCACTTCGTCCGACCAAAATAAAATACAGTAGATAGAAATAGGGTAAAGTAGAATACAGTATAGCAATATTTTTGCGTAAATGTTTAGTTTTAGTGGGTTTATGCTGTTTTACTTTTATCGTTTCGAAGTGATTACTAGCCACTGCATAATTCTACCCCACTCGTTTTTAGTGGCAGTTCTTGCCTGACCTATATCCAGCTTTCTAGGAGAAAAACTTGGCGTATAAAATAGATCAATATCACGTAACACAGAATAGCTTTTCTTATTCTTAGAACATCTGTTTAAAAGTCGCTGGTGTGCTGAACGAAAGTGCTTTGATTTTTCAGAGGTCGGTTGTGAAGGTAATAGGCGCATTCGTCTGAACACCGACGTATCCATTGAGTCAACGACCGAAGGCATCCTTCATCAAAAGGTCCTGCTCCCAGCTTAGGCTGAGTCTAAATCTATTGAAAACGTCAAAATTATTCGATATATTGATGTTTCAAAGGTCTACATTATATAGATAACACAGCCTTTGCTTTTTCCGCACTGCAATCAGGACTTGCCTTTAGTAAGTAGTCCTTCACATTTTGCACACTGACCCCGTTAGGACTAACTGGGATTGGACTAATTGACGAATCTTTGCAGCATGTCGAATCATGGTTGGTGCGACCTTCGCGCTTGCACGACTTGTCGCAAGTACTTAGATTGGATGTTTTGGTAACCTAAGAAAATTTTATACGAGAAATTCGTAACAAAAGCAAATTGCAAAGGGATACAACGAATAAACAACAATACTAGAACTAGCCTACCTCCTATATGAAAACTAAGGAGCCAGCTCTGTAGGCACTTTTTAGCCCAGGAAAAGAATTGTCGTAGGTGTTTGTTCGGCTTTGAAAACGTTCCTAAATTTTCTAATAACTCGATATTTATGCATGTAGGTTCTCAGATACTTTAGAGACATTAATACATCGTCATCACATATATGTTATACCTCTAAATATATATATATATAGCACTGCATGCGCATATATAGTACACGCACACGATATGGAATTTTGCCATCACTTGCAGTGTTTTGATTTATTGCTATCATCGGTGTGATAATAAAAAAATAATAAAAAATAAAAATAATAATAAAAAAATGGCAACAATAATACAGGTAGGCACCGTTGTCGCGTTATAGCGCCCATTACCCTTTGCCGCTGATCGTTGCCTACGGCGCAATTTGTCTTTTGTCCATCTCTTCGGATGAAGCATTATGCTCGTCCAGGTATCATATATGTACCTGAATATAGCGAGTGCTAAAAAAAATGACAAATCAAGACAAGCAGTTGCCGATGTTTGTGTCACAACGAGCATTCATTGCCATACCGTGTATCTCGTCATATTTGTTTATTACGTAGAAGAAAACAAGTATGAATCGGACTGGCGGAGGCAGCAGTACAGATGAGAAACGAAACTTCGACGAAGTTTCCAACCCATCTTCAGAAAACCCTCTTTTCGAGCAGAAAAGACAACAGTTATAATAACAATAATAATAAAGGGCCAAGGAGGTCAGCACGATCCCTGCTATTCGATCTCTACCGTTTATCAATAATAGTTTATCAATATCGAAGTAATATTACATCCACTGCAACGACAGGCGTATATCATCCGCCGTTGTGGCAACGATGATTTCACAAATGGCAGCTACCTAGGCCAGGCCACTAAGATTGGTGCGGCTTCCTCGGTGCTCTTATATGGGAATATGTGTTTCGCTTGCCGCCAAAGTCGATGACAGCATGCCCTTTACGGCCACTGCATTACAAGTAATCTACGACATTCGTAGATGTTTCATATTCACGAAAAAATCTTGACTTCCGCATTGCAGAAGTTGTGGATACATACATATCAGTCCTGAAGCAATACCTAACTAACGCAGAAGCAGATGCAAAGCTCGAAACAGAATGAAACGACGTTTTGTCTTCTGGCTCCCTTGTCTGTCTCTGATAGCTTGTTTTCAACTCCGATAGCAGTTCGCGCTGTTCATTCGTGATGAACTATGTACCGCGATTTTCGCTATCGCTCATCACTGGAACAGCATTATAGATGGCGTCGTGGAACACGATGGCGATACTGATTATGCTAATGCCAATATGCACTTGAAGAACCATCTTTATAATTTTTTTTTTGTGTTGGCCATAATCAGACTACCGACAGATAGAGTCGCTAGACATTATGACAATAGCTCATTGTCAAAGCTATACGAGCAAACGCCGTATCGGCCATACGTACGCTTGATGCGTTTGCATATGTGTGGAAGATTTGCTTTTCTATTCCAAAAGGTAAAAGCTTTTTTCTCGTTTGTTAGGTTCAACTGCGGACTTCTTTCATGTTACACAAGAGCGAAAATTTAACTTAGTAGAATCGAAGGCATACTAATTTCTATTTGTTCATTGAAAATAGCATAATTGCAATTAAAGCTACGAACTCCAGCACCATGATTAACCCTTATCTTATCGGTGTGAGCCCATCATTTTCTTGCGTTAGATATAATAGACTGTAATAAAAGATCGAGATGTTAGATGCCTTAAGCTGTTAAGAAGTTAAAGCCAAAAAAGGTTTTGTGCATAGTGATGCCTTTGGGTTAATAGGTTCACCCCCCTTAACCAGCTACAGAAAAATTCAAATTTCTGTAGACCCCCGAAAATGTACAGCTAACATAGTAACTCTTCGAGCGCCTAACAAAGAGACCGTTTCTTCAAAAGTACATAGGAACCTTTAAATCACTCTGATCAGTGTAACGGTAAGAGATAATAACGCAAACTCTATTAGTGATTTTCTGATAAATTAATTCCGTCACCCACCATAGAAACCACAATGGTTGCCCAAGTCCACTCGTTTCTTTATGTGTTGAGCAGTATTCGGTAGACCATACATGGACAATAGGTCTAATTGGTTATCTAGCACAGTTGCTGGGTGCCATGAGTTAATTATGATAACATCATCTATTGAGTACTTTTTATATTACTTCGCAGTGCCAGAGTGTTGTTTACTCGTTTCGAGTTTTACAGCGGGCTGAGGATAGGTTTAGCATGCATTTCGACAGTGATCTGGGCTATAGCCGATACCGCCCCAGAACAGCGCACAAAAGAGGCAGTGAGTGCACCAGCGTTCAGTGAAGAGCTATATCGGTCTAAAAGTACTGATATTCTGACACACAGTGAATAATAAATCACTTCAATTTTTTAGCATTGTGCACGATATTACGCCTGACGCTAACGTGCGATATGCGAGTGTGTGTGAGCGTGAGCGTGAGCGTGGGGGGGGG